>NW_026291155.1:0-52914 GCF_000002775.5 Populus trichocarpa
CGCATTCGACAGCGCAAACAGCCCATGGGGCCTCAGAAATCATCAACGAAACTGGTGCCACGGGTTGACGCATGCATTCGACAGCGCAAACAGCCCCTGCGGCCTCAGAAATCATCAACGAAACTGCTTCCACGGGTGTTAAATGCATTCGACAGCGCAAACAGCCCCTGCGGCCCAGAAATCTTCAACGAAACTGATTCCACTGGTGACGCATGCATTCGACAGCGCAACAGCCCCCTGCGGCCTCAGAAATCTTCAACGAAACTGTTTCCACAGGTGACGCATGCATTCGACAGCGCAAACGCCCCTGCGGCCTCAGAAATCTTTCAACTAAACTGCTTCCACTCGTGACGCATGGATTCGACAGCGCAAACTGCCCATGGGGCCTCAGAAATCATCAACGAAACTGCTTCCAGGGGTGACGCACGCATTCGACAGCGCAAACAGCCCGTACGACATCAGAAATCTTCTACGAAACTGCTTCCACTAGTGACGCATGGATTCGACAGCGCAAACAGCCCTCCGACCTCAGAAATCTTCAACGAAACTGCTTCCACTGGTGACGCATGCATTCGACCGCGCAAACAGCCAATGGGGCCTCAGAAATCATCAACGAAACTGTTTCCACGGGGTGAAGCATGCATTCGACAGCGCAAACAGCCCCTGCGGCTTCAGAAATCTTCAACGAAAACTGCTTCCACTCGTGACGCATGGATTCGACAGCGCAAACTGCCCATGGGGCCTCAGAAATCATCTACGAAACTGCTTCCATGGTGACGCACGCATTCGACAGCGCAAACAGCCCGTGCGGCCTCAGAAAGCTTTAACGAAACTGATTCCACTGCTGACGCATGCATTCGACAGCGCAAACAGCCCGTGCGGCCTCAGAAACCTTCAACGAAACTGCTTCCACTGGTGACGCATGGATTCGACAGCGCAAACTGCCCATTGGGCCTCAGAAATCTTCAACGAAACTGTTTCCACTGGTGACGCATGCATTCGACAGCGCAAACAGCCCCTGCGGCCTTAGAAATCTTCAACGAAACTGCTTCAACTGGTCACGCATGTTTTCAGAAAACAGCCCGTGCGACATCAGAAATCTTCTACGAAACTGCTTCCACTAGTGACGCATGGATTCGACAGCGCAAACAGCCACTGCGGCCTCAGAAATCTTCAACGAAACTGCTTCCACCGGTGACGCATGCATTCGACAGCGCAAAACAGCCCCTGCGGCTTCAGAAATCTTCAACGAAACTGCTTCCACTGGTGACGCATGGATTCGACAGCGCTAACAGCCCATGGGGCCTCAGAAATCATCAACGAAACTGAGTCGCTGGCGACTCGAAAATCATCAGCGAAACTGGTTCCACAGGTGACGCATGCATTCGACAGCGCAAACAGCCCCTGCGGCCTCAGAAATCTTCAACGAAACTGCTTCCACTGGTGACGCATGGATTCGACAGCGCAAACAGCCCTTGCGGCTTTAGAAATCTTCAACGAAACTGCTTCCACTGGTGACGCATGGATTCGACAGCGCAAACAGCCCATGGGGATTCAGAAATCATCAACGAAACTGCTTCCACGGGTGACAAATGCATTCGAAAGCGCAAAACAACCCCTGCGGTCCCAGAAATCTTCATCGAAAATGTTTCCACTGTTGACGCATGCATTCGTCAGCGCAAACAGCCCATGCGGCTTTAGAAATCTTCAACGAAACTGATTCCACTGGTGACGCATGGATTCAACAGCGCAAACAGCCCCTGCGACCTCAGAAATCTTCAACGAAACTGCTTCCACTGGTGACGCATGGATTCGACCGCGCAAACATCCAATGGGGCCTCGGAAATCATCAACGAAACTGTTTCCACGGGTGACGCATGCATTCGACAGCGCAAACAGCCCCTGCGGCTTCAGAAATCTTCAACGAAACTGCTTCCACTAGTGACGCATGGATTCGACAGCGCAAACTGCCCAAGGGGCCTCAGAAATCATCAACGAAACTGCTTCCATGGGTGACGCACGCATTCGACAGCGCAAACAGCCCATGGGGCCTCAGAAATCATCAACGAAACTGGTTCCACGGGTGACGCATGCATTTGACAGCGCAAACAGCCCCTGCGGCCTCAGAAATCATCAACGAAACTGCTTCAACGGGTGACAAATGCATTCGAAAGCGCAAACAGCCCCTGCGGCCCAGAAATCTTCAACGAAACTGATTCCACTGGCGACGCATGCATTCGTCAGCGCAAACAGCCCATGCGGCTTCAGAAATCTTCAACGAAACTGATTCCACTGGTGACGCATGGATTCGACAGCGCAAACAGCCCCTGCGACCTCAGAAATCTTCAACGAAACTGCTTCCACTGGTGACGCATGGATTCGACCGCGCAAACATCCAATGGGGCCTCGGAAATCATCAACGAAACTGTTTCCACGTGTGACGCATGCATTCGACAGCGCAAACAGCCCCTGCGGCTTCAGAAATCTTCAACGAAACTGCTTCCACTAGTGACGCATGGATTCGACAGCGCAAACTGCCCAAGGGGCCTCAGAAATCATCAACGAAACTGCTTCCACGGGTTACGCACGCATTCGACAGCGCAAACAGCCCATGGGGCCTCAGAAATCATCAACGAAACTGGTTCCACGGGTGACGCATGCATTCGACAGCGCAAACAGCCCCTGCGGCCTCAGAAATCATCAACGAAACTGCTTCAACGGGTGTTAAATGCATTCGACAGCGCAAACAGCCCCTGCGGCCCAGAAATCTTCAACGAAACTGCTTCCACTGGT
Source organism: Populus trichocarpa (assembly GCF_000002775.5). Lineage (NCBI taxonomy): Eukaryota > Viridiplantae > Streptophyta > Magnoliopsida > Malpighiales > Salicaceae > Populus > Populus trichocarpa. The sequence goes on from NW_026291155.1 coordinate 2,794, forward strand.
GACGCATGCATTCGACAGCGCAAACAGCCCCTCCGGCCTCAGAAATCTTCAACGAAACTGTTTCCACTGGTGACGCATGCATTCGACAGCGCAAACAGCCCCTGCGGCCTTAGAAATCTTCAACGAAACTGCTTCAACTGGTCACGCATGTTTTCGACAGCGCAAACATCCCGTGCGGCCTCAGAAATCTTCAACGAAACTGCTTCCTCTGGTGACGCATGTATTAGACAGCGAAAACAGCCCGTGCGACATCAGAAATCTTCTACGAAACTGCTTCCACTAGTGACGCATGGATTCGACAGCGCAAACAGTCACTGCGGCCTCAGAAATCTTCAACGAAACTGCTTTCACTGGTGACGCATGCATTCGACAGCGCAAACAGCCCCTGCGGCTTCAGAAATCTTCAACGAAACTAATTCCACTGGTGACACATGCATTCGACAGTGCAAACAGCCCCTCCGACCTCAGAAATCTTCAACGAAACTGCTTCCACTGGTGACGCATGGATTCGACCGCGCAAACAGCCAATGGGGCCTCAGAAATCATCAACGAAACTGTTTCCATGGGTGAAGCATGCATTCGAAAGCGCAAACAGCCCCTGCAGCTTCAAAAATCTTCAACGAAACTGCTTCCACTAGTGACGCATGGATTCGACAGCGCAAACTGCCCATGGGGCCTCAGAAATCATCAACGAAACTGCTTCCATGGGTGACGCACGCATTCGACAGCGCAAACAGCCCGTGCGGCCTGAGAAAGCTTGAACGAAACTGGTTCCACTGGTGACGCATGCATTCGACAGCGCAAACAGCTCGTGCAGCCTCAGAAACCTTCAACGAAACTGCTTCCACTGGTGACGCATGGATTCGACAGCGCAAACTGCCCATTGGGCCTCAGAAATCATCAACGAAACTGCTTCCACTGGTGACGCATGCATTCGACAGCGCAAACAGCCCGTGCCCCCTCAGAAATCTTCAACGAAACTGATTCCACTGGTGATGCATGGATTCGACAGCGCAAACAGCCCATGGGGCCTCAGAAATCATCAACGAACTGCTTCCACGGGTGACGCATGCATTCGACAGCGCAAACAGCCCCTGCGGCCTCAGAAATCTTCAACGAAACAGCTTCCACTGGTGACGAATGGATTCGACAGCGCAAAGAGGCCCTTGGGCCTCAGAAATCTTCAACGAAACTGCTTCCACCGGTGACGCATGCATTCGACAGCGCAAACAGCCCCTGCGGCTTCAGAAATCTTCAACGAAACTGCTTCCACTGGTGACGCATGGATTCGACAGCGCAAACAGCCCATGGGGCCTCAGAAATCATCAACGAAACTGAGTCGCTGGCGACTCGAAAATCATCAACGAAACTGGTTCCACAGGTGACGCATGCATTCGACAGCGCAAACAGCCCCTGCGGCCTCAGAAATCTTCAACGAAACTGCTTCCACTGGTGACGCATGGATTCGACAGCGCAAACAGCCCCTGCGGCTTCAGAAATCTTCAACGAAACTGCTTCCACTGGTGACGCATGGATTCGACAGCGCAAACAACCCATGGGGATTCAGAAATCATCAACGAAACTGCTTCCACGGGTGACAAATGCATTCGAAAGCGCAAACAGCCCCTGCGGCCCCAGAAATCTTCATCGAAAATGTTTCCACTGGCGACGCATGCATTCGTCAGCGCAAACAGCCCATGCGGCGTCAGAAATCTTCAACGAAACTGATTCCACTGGTGACGCATGCATTCGACAGCGCAAACAGCCCCTGTGACCTCAGAAATCTTCAACGAAACTGCTTCCACTGGTGACGCATGGATTCGACCGCGCAAACATCCAATGGGGCCTCGGAAATCATCAACGAAACTGTTTCCACGGGTGACGCATGCATTCGACAGCGCAAACAGCCCCTGCGGCTTCAGAAATCTTCAACGAAACTGCTTCCACTAGTGACGCATGGATTCGACAGCGCAAACAGGCCCTTGGGCCTCAGAAATCTTCAACGAAACTGCTTCCACCGGTGACGCATGCATTCGACAGCGCAAACAGCCACTGCGGCCTCAGAAATCTTCAACGAAACTGCTTCCACTGGTGACGCATGCATTCGACAGCGCAAACAGCCCCTGCGGCTTCAGAAATCTTCAACGAAACTAATTCCACTGGTGACCCATGCATTCGACAGCGCAAACAGCCCCTCCGACCTCAGAAATCTTCAACGAAACTGCTTCCACTGGTGACGCATGGATTCGACCGCGCAAACAGCCAATGGGGCCTCAGAAATCATCAACGAAACTGTTTCCACGGGTGAAGCATGCATTCGAAAGCGCAAACAGCCCCTGCGGCTTCAGAAATCTTCAACGAAACTGCTTCCACTAGTGACGCATGGATTCGACAGCGCAAACTGCCCATGGGGCCTCAGAAATCATCAACAAAACTGCTTCCATGGGTGACGCACGCATTCGACAGCGCAAACAGCCCGTGCGGCCTGAGAAAGCTTGAACGAAACTGGTTCCACTGGTGACGCATGCATTCGACAGCGCAAACAGCTCGTGCAGCCTCAGAAACCTTCAACGAAACTGCTTCCACTGGTGACGCATGCATTCGACAGCGCAAACAGCCCCTGTGACCTCAGAAATCTTCAACGAAACTGCTTCCACTGGTGACGCATGGATTCGACCGCGCAAACATCCAATGGGGCCTCGGAAATCATCAACGAAACTGTTTCCACGGGTTACGCACGCATTCGACAGCGCAAACAGCCCATGGGGCCTCAGAAATCATCAACGAAACTGGTTCCACGGGTGACGCATGCATTCGACAGCGCAAACAGCCCCTGCGGCCTCAGAAATCATCAACGAAACTGCTTCAACGGGTGTTAAATGCATTCGACAGCGCAAACAGCCCCTGCGGCCCAGAAATCTTCAACGAAACTGCTTCCACTGGTGACGCATGCATTCGACAGCGCAAACAGCCCCTGCGGCTTCAGAAATCTTCAACGAAACTAATTCCACTGGTGACCCATGCATTCGACAGCGCAAACAGCCCCTCCGACCTCAGAAATCTTCAACGAAACTGCTTCCACTGGTGACGCATGGATTCGACCGCGCAAACAGCCAATGGGGCCTCAGAAATCATCAACGAAACTGTTTCCACGGGTGAAGCATGCATTCGAAAGCGCAAACAGCCCCTGCGGCTTCAGAAATCTTCAACGAAACTGCTTCCACTAGTGACGCATGGATTCGACAGCGCAAACTGCCCATGGGGCCTCAGAAATCATCAACAAAACTGCTTCCATGGGTGACGCACGCATTCGACAGCGCAAACAGCCCGTGCGGCCTGAGAAAGCTTGAACGAAACTGGTTCCACTGGTGACGCATGCATTCGACAGCGCAAACAGCTCGTGCAGCCTCAGAAACCTTCAACGAAACTGCTTCCACTGGTGACGCATGGATTCGACAGCGCAAACTGCCCATTGGGCCTCAGAAATCATCAACGAAACTGCTTCCACTGGTGACGCATGCATTCGACAGCGCAAACAGCCCGTGCCCCCTCAGAAATCTTCAACGAAACTGATTCCACTGGTGACGCATGGATTCGACAGCGCAAACAGCCCATGGGGCCTCAGAAATCATCAACGAACTGCTTCCACGGGTGACGCATGCATTCGACAGCGCAAACAGCCCCTGCGGCCTCAGAAATCTTCAACGAAACAGCTTCCACTGGTGACGAATGGATTCGACAGCGCAAACAGGCCCTTGGGCCTCAGAAATCTTCAACGAAACTGCTTCCACCGGTGACGCATGCATTCGACAGCGCAAACAGCCCCTGCGGCTTCAGAAATCTTCAACGAAACTGCTTCCACTGGTGACACATGGATTCGACAGCGCAAACAGCCCATGGGACCTCAGAAATCATCAACGAAACTGAGTCGCTGGCGACTCGAAAATCATCAACGAAAATGGTTCCACAGGTGACGCATGCATTCGACAGCGCAAACAGCCCCTGCGGCCTCAGAAATCTTCAACGAAACTGCTTCCACTTGTGACGCATGGATTCGACAGCGCAAACAGCCCCTGCGGCTTCAGAAATCTTCAACGAAACTGCTTCCACTGGTGACGCATGGATTCGACAGCGCAAACAGCCCATGGGGATTCAGAAATCATCAACGAAACTGCTTCCACGGGTGACAAATGCATTCGAAAGCGCAAACAGCCCCTGCGGCCCCAGAAATCTTCATCGAAAATGTTTCCACTGGCGACGCATGCATTCGTCAGCGCAAACAGCCCATGCGGCGTCAGAAATCTTCAACGAAACAGCTTCCACTTGTGACGAATGGATTCGACAGCGCAAACAGGCCCTTGGGCTTCAGAAATCTTCAACGAAACTGCTTCCACCGGTGACGCATGCATTCCACAGCGCAAACAGCCCCTGCGGCTTCAGAAATCTTCAACGAAACTGCTTCAACTGGTGACGCATGGATTCGACAGCGCAAACAGCCCATGGGGCCTCAGAAATCATCAACGAAACTGAGTCGCTGGCGACTCGAAAATCATCAACGCAACTGGTTCCACAGGTGACGCATGCATTCGACAGCGCAAACAGCCCCTGCGGCCTCAGAAATCTTCAACGAAACTGCTTCCACTGGTGACGCATGGATTCGACAGCGCAAACAGCCCCTGCGGCTTCAGAAATCTTCAACGAAACTGCTTCCACTGGTGACGCATGGATTCGACAGCGCAAACAGCCCATGGGGATTCAGAAATCATCAACGAAACTGCTTCCACGGGTGACAAATGCATTCGAAAGCGCAAACAGCCCCTGCGGCCCCAGAAATCTTCATCGAAAATGTTTCCACTGGCGACGCATGCATTCGTCAGCGCAAACAGCCCCTGCGGCGTCAGAAATCTTCAACGAAACTGATTCCACTGGTGACGCATGCATTCGACAGCGCAAACAGCCCCTGTGACCTCAGAAATCTTCAACGAAACTGCTTCCACTGGTGACGCATGGATTCGACCGCGCAAACATCCAATGGGGCCTCGGAAATCATCAACGAAACTGTTTCCACGGGTGACGCATGCATTCGACAGCGCAAACAGCCCCTGCGGCTTCAGAAATCTTCAACGAAACTGCTTCCACTCGTGACGCATGGATTCGACAGCGCAAACTGCCCATGGGGCCTCAGAAATCATCAACGAAACTGCTTCCATGGGTGACGCACGCATTCGACAGCGCAAACAGCCCGTGCGGCCTCAGAAAGCTTTAACGAAACTGATTCCACTGGTGACGCATGCATTCGACAGCGCAAACAGCCCGTGCGGCCTCATAAACCTTCAACGAAACTGCTTCCACTGGTGAGGCATGGATTCGACAGCGCAAACTGCCCATTGGGCCTCAGAAATCATCAACGAAACTGCTTCCACTGGTGACGCATGCATTCGACAGCGCAAACAGCCCGTGCCCCCTCAGAAATCTTCAACGAAACTGATTCCACTGGTGACGCATGGATTCGACAGCGCAAACAGCCCATGGGGCCTCAGAAATCATCAACGAACTGCTTCCACGGGTGACGCATGCATTCGACAGCGCAAACAGCCCCTGCGGCCTCAGAAATCTTCAACGAAACAGCTTCCACTTGTGACGAATGGATTCGACAGCGCAAACAGGCCCTTGGGCTTCAGAAATCTTCAACGAAACTGCTTCCACCGGTGACGCATGCATTCCACAGCGCAAACAGCCCCTGCGGCTTCAGAAATCTTCAACGAAACTGCTTCAACTGGTGACGCATGGATTCGACAGCGCAAACAGCCCATGGGGCCTCAGAAATCATCAACGAAACTGAGTCGCTGGCGACTCGAAAATCATCAACGCAACTGGTTCCACAGGTGACGCATGCATTCGACAGCGCAAACAGCCCCTGCGGCCTCAGAAATCTTCAACGAAACTGCTTCCACTGGTGACGCATGGATTCGACAGCGCAAACAGCCCCTGCGGCTTCAGAAATCTTCAACGAAACTGCTTCCACTGGTGACGCATGGATTCGACACCGCAAACAGCCCATGGGGCCTCAGAAATCATCAACGAAACTGAGTCGCTGGCGACTCGAAAATCATCAACGCAACTGGTTCCACAGGTGACGCATGCATTCGACAGCGCAAACAGCCCCTGCGGCCTCAGAAATCTTCAACGAAACTGCTTCCACTGGTGACGCATGGATTCGACAGCGCAAACAGCCCCTGCGGCTTCAGAAATCTTCAACGAAACTGCTTCCACTGGTGACGCATGGATTCGACAGCGCAAACAGCCCATGGGGATTCAGAAATCATCAATGAAACTGCTTCCACGGGTGACAAATGCATTCGAAAGCGCAAACAGCCCCTACGGCCCCAGAAATCTTCATCGAAAATGTTTCCATTGGCGACGCATGCATTCGTCAGCGCAAACAGCCCATGCGGCTTCAGAAATCTTCAACGAAACTGCTTCCACTGGTGACGCATGCATTCGACAGCGCAAACAGCCCGTGCCCGCTCAGAAATCTTCAACGAAACTGATTCCACTAGTGACGCATGGATTCGACAGCGCAAACAGCCCATGGGCCTCAGAAATCATCAACGAACTGCTTCCACGGGTGACGCATGCATTCGACAGCGCAAACAGCCCCTGCGGCCTCGGAAATCTTCAACGAAACAGCTTCCACTGGTAACGAATGGATTCGACAGCGCAAACAGGCCCTTGGGCCTCAGAAATCTTCAACGAAACTGGTTCCACAGGTGACGCATGCATTTGACAGCGCAAACAGCCCCTGCGGCCTCAGAAATCTTCAACGAAACTGCTTCCACTGGTGACGCATGGATTCGACAGCGCAAACAGCCCATGGGGCCTCAGAAATCATCAACGAAACTGGTTCCACGGGTCACGCATGCATTCGACAGCGCAAACAGCCCCTGCGGCGTCAGAAATCTTCAACGAAACTGCTTCCACTGGTGACGCATGAATTCGACAGCGCAAACAGCCCCTGCGGCTTCAGAAATCTTCAACGAAACTGCTTCCACTGGTGACGCATGGATTCGACAGCGCAACAACCCATGGGGCCTCAGAAATCATCAACGAAACTGAGTTGCTGGCGACTCGAAAATCATCAACGAAACTGGTTCCACAGGTGACTCATGCATTCGACAGCGCAAACAGCCCCTGCGGCCTCAGACATCTTCAACGAAACTGCTTCCACTGGTGACGCATGGATTCGACAGCGCAAACAGCCCCTGCGGCTTCAGAAATCTTCAACGAAACTGCTTCCACTGGTGACGCATGGATTCGACAGCGCAAACAGCCCATGGGGCCTCAGAAATCATCAACGAAACTGAGTTGCTGGCGACTCGAAAATCATCAACGAAACTGGTTCCACAGGTGACGCATGCATTCGACAGCGCAAACAGCCCCTGCGGCCTCAGACATCTTCAACGAAACTGCTTCCACTGGTGACACATGGATTCGACAGCGCAAACAGCCCATGGGGATTCAGAAATCATCAACGAAACTGCTTCCACGGGTGACAAATGCATTCAACAGCGCAAACAGCCCCTGCGGCCTCAGAAATCTTCAACGAAACTGCTTCCACTAGTGACGCATGCATTCGACAGCGCAAACAGGCCCTGCGGCCTTAGAAATCTTCAACGAACATGCTTCCACTGGTGACGTATGGATTCGACAGCGCAAACAGCCCTTGGGGCCTCAGAAATCATCAACGAAACTAAGTCGCTGGCGACTCGAAAATCATCAACGAAACTGGTTCCACAGGTGACGCATGCATTTGACAGCGCAAACAGCCCTGCTGTCTCAGAAATCTTCAACGAAACTGCTTCCACTGGTGACGCATGGATTCGACAGCGCAAACAGCCCCTGCGGCTTCAGAAATCTTCAACGAAACTGCTTCCACTGGTGACGCATGGATTCGACAGCGCAAACAGCCCATGGGGATTCAGAAATCATCACCGAAACTGCTTCCACGGGTGACAAATGCATTCGACAGCGCAAACAGCCCCTGCGGCCTCACAAATCTTCAACGAAACTGCTTCCACTGGTGACGCATGCATTCGACAGCGCAAACAGCCCCTGCGGCCTTAGAAATCTTCAACGAAACTGCTTCCACTGGTGACGTATGGATTCGACAGCGCAAACAGCCTATGGGGCCTCAGAAATCATCAACGAAACTGAGTCGCTGGCGACTCGAAAATCATCAACGAAACTGCTTCAACGGGTGACGCATGCATTCGAAAGCGCAAACAGCCCCTGCGGCCCCAGAAATCTTCATCGAAAATGTTTCCACTGGCGACGCTTACATTGGTCAGCGCAAACAGCCCATGCGGCTTCAGAAATCTTCAACGAAACTGATTCCACTGGTGACGCATGCATTCGACAGCGCAAACAGCCCCTGCGGCTTCAGAAATCTTCAACGAAACTGCTTCCACTGGTGACGCATGGATTCGACCGCGCAAACATCCAATGGGGCCTCGGAAATCATCAACGAAACTGTTTCCACGGGTGACGCATGCATTCGACAGCGCAAACAGCCCCTGCGGCCTCAGAAATCATCAACGAAACTGCTTCCACGGGTGTTAAATGCATTCGACAGCGCAAACAGCCCCTGCGGCCCAGAAATCTTCAACGAAACTGATTCCACTGGTGACGCATGCATTCGACAGCGCAAACAGCCCCTGCGGCCTCAGAAATCTTCAACGAAACTGTTTCCACTGGTGACGCATGCATTCGACAGCGCAAACAGCCCCTGCGGCCTCAGAAATCTTCAACGAAACTGCTTCCACTGGTGACGCATGGATTCGACCGCTCAAACAGCCAATGGGGCCTCAGAAATCATCAACGAAACTGTTTCCACGGGTGAAGCATGCATTCGACAGCGCAAACAGCCCCTGCGGCTTCAGAAATCTTCAACGAAACTGCTTCCACTAGTGACGCATGGATTCGACAGCGCAAACTGCCCATGGGGCCTCAGAAAGCTTCAACGAAACTGTTTCCACGGGTGAAGCATGCATTCGACAGCGCAAACAGCCCCTGCGGCTTCAGAAATCTTCAACGAAACTGCTTCCACTAGTGACGCATGGATTCGACAGCGCAAACTGCCCATGGGGCCTCAGAAATCTTCAACGAAACTGCTTCCATGGGTGACGCACGCATTCGACAGCGCAAACAGCCCATGGGGCCTCAGAAATCATCAACGAAACTGAGTCGCTGGCGACTCGAAAATCATCAACGAAACTGGTTCCACAGGTGACGCATGCATTCGACAGCGCAAACAGCCCCTGCGGCCTCAGAAATCTTCAACGAAACTGCTTCCACTGGTGACGCATGGATTCGACAGCGCAAACAGCCCCTGCGGCTTCAGAAATCTTCAACGAAACTGCTTCCACTGGTGACGCATGGATTCGACAGCGCAAACAGCCCATGGGGATTCAGAAATCATCAACGAAACTGCTTCCACGGGTGACAAATGTATTCAACAGCGCAAACAGCCCCTGCGGCCTCAGAAATCTTCAACGAAACTGCTTCCACTAGTGACGCATGCATTCGACAGCGCAAACAGGCCCTGCGGCCTTAGAAATCTTCAACGAACATGCTTCCACTGGTGACGTATGGATTCGACAGCGCAAACAGCCCTTGGGGCCTCAGAAATCATCAACGAAACTAAGTCGCTGGCGACTTGAAAATCATCAACGAAACTGCTTCAACGGGTGACGCATGCATTCGAAAGCGCAAACAGCCCCTGCGGCCCCAGAAATCTTCATCGAAAATGTTTCCACTGGCGACGCATGCATTCGTCAGCGCAAACAGCCCATGCGGCTTCAGAAATCTTCAACGAAACTGATTCCACTGGTGACGCATGCATTCGACAGCGCAAACAACCCCTGCGGCCTCAGAAATCTTCAACGAAACTGTTTCCACTGGTGACGCATGCATTCGACAGCGCAAACAGCCCCTGCGGCCTCAGAAATCTTCAACGAAATTGCTTCCACTGGTGACGCATGGATTCGACCGCTCAAACAGCCAATGGGGCCTCAGAAATCATCAACGAAACTGTTTCCACGGGTGAAGCATGCATTCGACAGCGCAAACAGCCCCTGCGGCTTCAGAAATCTTCAACGAAACTGCTTCCACTAGTGACGCATGGATTCGACAGCGCAAACTGCCCATGGGGCCTCAGAAATCTTCAACGAAACTGCTTCCATGGGTGACGCACGCATTCGACAGCGCAAACAGCCCGTGCGGCCTCAGAAAGCTTCAACGAAACTGATTCCACTGGTGACGCATGCATTCGACAGCGCAAACAGTCCGTGCCCCCTCAGAAATCTTCAACGAAACTGCTTCCACTGGTGACGCATGGATTCGACAGCGCAAACAGCCCATGGGGCCTCAGAAATCATGAACGAACTGCTTCCACGGGTGACGCATGCATTCGACAGCGCAAACAGCCCCTGCGGCCTCAGAAATCTTCAACGAAACAGCTTCCACTGGTGACGAATGGATTCGACAGCGTAAACAGGCCCTTGGGTCTCAGAAATCTTCAACGAAACTGCTTCCACTGGTGACGTATGCATTCGACAGCGCAAACAGCCCCTGCGGCTTCAGAAATCTTCAACGAAACTGCTTCCACTGGTGACGCATGGATTCGACAGCGCAAACAGCCCATGGGGCCTCAGAAATCATCAACGAAACTGAGTTGCTGGGGACTCGAAAATCATCAACGAAACTGGTTCCACAGGTGAAGCATGCATTCGACAGCGCAAACAGCCCCTGCGGCCTCAGAAATCTTCAACGAAACTGCTTCCACTGGTGACACATGGATTCGACAGCGCAAACAGCCCATGGGGATTCAGAAATCATCAACGAAACTGCTTCCACGGGTGACAAATGTATTCAACAGCGCAAACAGCCCCTGCGGCCTCAGAAATCTTCAACGAAACTGCTTCCACTAGTGACGCATGCATTCGACAGCGCAAACAGGCCCTGCGGCCTTAGAAATCTTCAACGAACATGCTTCCACTGGTGACGTATGGATTCGACAGCGCAAACAGCCCTTGGGGCCTCAGAAATCATCAACGAAACTAAGTCGCTGGCGACTTGAAAATCATCACCGAAACTGCTTCAACGGGTGACGCATGCATTCGAAAGCGCAAACAGCCCCTGCGGCCCCAGAAATCTTCATCGAAAATGTTTCCACTGGCGACGCATGCATTCGTCAGCGCAAACAGCCCATGCGGCTTCAGAAATCTTCAACGAAACTGATTCCACTGGTGACGCATGCATTCGACAGCGCAAACAACCCCTGCGGCCTCAGAAATCTTCAACGAAACTGTTTCCACTGGTGACGCATGCATTCGACAGCGCAAACAGCCCCTGCGGCCTCAGAAATCTTCAACGAAATTGCTTCCACTGGTGACGCATGGATTCGACCGCTCAAACAGCCAATGGGGCCTCAGAAATCATCAACGAAACTGTTTCCACGGGTGAAGCATGCATTCGACAGCGCAAACAGCCCCTGCGGCTTCAGAAATCTTCAACGAAACTGCTTCCACTAGTGACGCATGGATTCGACAGCGCAAACTGCCCATGGGGCCTCAGAAATCTTCAACGAAACTGCTTCCATGGGTGACGCACGCATTCGACAGCGCAAACAGCCCGTGCGGCCTCAGAAAGCTTCAACGAAACTGATTCCACTGGTGACGCATGCATTCGACAGCGCAAACAGTCCGTGCCCCCTCAGAAATCTTCAACGAAACTGCTTCCACTGGTGACGCATGGATTCGACAGCGCAAACAGCCCATGGGGCCTCAGAAATCATGAACGAACTGCTTCCACGGGTGACGCATGCATTCGACAGCGCAAACAGCCCCTGCGGCCTCAGAAATCTTCAACGAAACAGCTTCCACTGGTGACGAATGGATTCGACAGCGTAAACAGGCCCTTGGGTCTCAGAAATCTTCAACGAAACTGCTTCCACTGGTGACGTATGCATTCGACAGCGCAAACAGCCCCTGCGGCTTCAGAAATCTTCAACGAAACTGCTTCCACTGGTGACGCATGGATTCGACAGCGCAAACAGCCCATGGGGCCTCAGAAATCATCAACGAAACTGAGTTGCTGGGGACTCGAAAATCATCAACGAAACTGGTTCCACAGGTGAAGCATGCATTCGACAGCGCAAACAGCCCCTGCGGCCTCAGAAATCTTCAACGAAACTGCTTCCACTGGTGACACATGGATTCGACAGCGCAAACAGCCCATGGGGATTCAGAAATCATCAACGAAACTGCTTCCACGGGTGACAAATGTATTCAACAGCGCAAACAGCCCCTGCGGCCTCAGAAATCTTCAACGAAACTGCTTCCACTAGTGACGCATGCATTCGACAGCGCAAACAGGCCCTGCGGCCTTAGAAATCTTCAACGAACATGCTTCCACTGGTGACGTATGGATTCGACAGCGCAAACAGCCCTTGGGGCCTCAGAAATCATCAACGAAACTAAGTCGCTGGCGACTTGAAAATCATCACCGAAACTGCTTCAACGGGTGACGCATGCATTCGAAAGCGCAAACAGCCCCTGCGGCCCCAGAAATCTTCATCGAAAATGTTTCCACTGGCGACGCATGCATTCGTCAGCGCAAACAGCCCATGCGGTTTCAGAAATCTTCAACGAAACTGATTCCACTGGTGACGCATGCATTCGACAGCGCAAACAACCCCTGCGGCCTCAGAAATCTTCAACGAAACTGTTTCCACTGGTGACGCATGCATTCGACAGCGCAAACAGCCCCTGCGGCCTCAGAAATCTTCAACGAAATTGCTTCCACTGGTGACGCATGGATTCGACCGCTCAAACAGCCAATGGGGCCTCAGAAATCATCAACGAAACTGTTTCCACGGGTGAAGCATGCATTCGACAGCGCAAACAGCCCCTGCGGCTTCAGAAATCTTCAACGAAACTGCTTCCACTAGTGACGCATGGATTCGACAGCGCAAACTGCCCATGGGGCCTCAGAAATCTTCAACGAAACTGCTTCCATGGGTGACGCACGCATTCGACAGCGCAAACAGCCCGTGCGGCCTCAGAAAGCTTCAACGAAACTGATTCCACTGGTGACGCATGCATTCGACAGCGCAAACAGTCCGTGCCCCCTCAGAAATCTTCAACGAAACTGCTTCCACTGGTGACGCATGGATTCGACAGCGCAAACAGCCCATGGGGCCTCAGAAATCATGAACGAACTGCTTCCACGGGTGACGCATGCATTCGACAGCGCAAACAGCCCCTGCGGCCTCAGAAATCTTCAACGAAACAGCTTCCACTGGTGACGAATGGATTCGACAGCGTAAACAGGCCCTTGGGTCTCAGAAATCTTCAACGAAACTGCTTCCACTGGTGACGTATGCATTCGACAGCGCAAACAGCCCCTGCGGCTTCAGAAATCTTCAACGAAACTGCTTCCACTGGTGACGCATGGATTCGACAGCGCAAACAGCCCATGGGGCCTCAGAAATCATCAACGAAACTGAGTTGCTGGGGACTCGAAAATCATCAACGAAACTGGTTCCACAGGTGAAGCATGCATTCGACAGCGCAAACAGCCCCTGCGGCCTCAGAAATCTTCAACGAAACTGCTTCCACTGGTGACACATGGATTCGACAGCGCAAACAGCCCATGGGGATTCAGAAATCATCAACGAAACTGCTTCCACGGGTGACAAATGTATTCAACAGCGCAAACAGCCCCTGCGGCCTCAGAAATCTTCAACGAAACTGCTTCCACTAGTGACGCATGCATTCGACAGCGCAAACAGGCCCTGCGGCCTTAGAAATCTTCAACGAACATGCTTCCACTGGTGACGTATGGATTCGACAGCGCAAACAGCCCTTGGGGCCTCAGAAATCATCAACGAAACTAAGTCGCTGGCGACTTGAAAATCATCAACGAAACTGCTTCAACGGGTGACGCATGCATTCGAAAGCGCAAACAGCCCCTGCGGCCCCAGAAATCTTCATCGAAAATGTTTCCACTGGCGACGCATGCATTCGTCAGCGCAAACAGCCCATGCGGCTTCAGAAATCTTCAACGAAACTGATTCCACTGGTGACGCATGCATTCGACAGCGCAAACAACCCCTGCGGCCTCAGAAATCTTCAACGAAACTGTTTCCACTGGTGACGCATGCATTCGACAGCGCAAACAGCCCCTGCGGCCTCAGAAATCTTCAACGAAATTGCTTCCACTGGTGACGCATGGATTCGACCGCTCAAACAGCCAATGGGGCCTCAGAAATCATCAACGAAACTGTTTCCACGGGTGAAGCATGCATTCGACAGCGCAAACAGCCCCTGCGGCTTCAGAAATCTTCAACGAAACTGCTTCCACTAGTGACGCATGGATTCGACAGCGCAAACTGCCCATGGGGCCTCAGAAATCTTCAACGAAACTGGTTCCACGGGTCACGCATGCATTCGACAGCGCAAACAGCCCCTGCGGCGTCAGAAATCTTCAACGAAACTGCTTCCACTGGTGACGCATGAATTCGACAGCGCAAACAGCCCCTGCGGCTTCAGAAATCTTCAACGAAACTACTTCCACTGGTGACGCATGGATTCGACAGCGCAAACAGCCCATGGGGCCTCAGAAATCATCAACGAAACTGAGTCGCTGGCGACTCGAAAATCATCAACGAAACTGGTTCCACAGGTGACGCATGCATTCGACAGCGCAAACAGCCCCTGCGCCCTCAGAAATCTTCAACGAAACTGCTTCCACTGGTGACGCATGGATTCGACTGCGCAAACAGCCCATGGGGATTCAGAAATCATCAACGAAACTGCTTCCACGGGTGACAAATACATTCAACAGCGCAAACAGCCCCTGCAGCCTTAGAAATCTTCAACGAAACTGCTTCCACTAGTGACGCATGCATTCGACAGCGCAAACAGGCCCTGCGGCCTTAGAAATCTTCAACGAACATGCTTCCACTGGTGACGTATGGATTCGACAGCGCAAACAGCCCTTGGGGCCTCAGAAATCATCAACGAAACTGAGTCCCTGGCGACTCGAAAATCATCAACGAAACTGGTTCCACAGGTGACGCATGCATTCGACAGCGCAAACAACCCCTGCGGCGTCAGAAATCTTCAACGAAACTGCTTCCACTGGTGACGCATGAATTCGACAGCGCAAACAGCCCCTGCGGCTTCAGAAATCTTCAACGAAACTACTTCCACTGGTGACGCATGGATTCGACAGCGCAAACAGCCCATGCGGCTTCAGAAATCTTCAACGAAACTGATTCCACTGGTGACGCATGCATTCGACAGCGCAAACAGCCCCTGCGGCTTTAGAAATCTTCAACGAAACTGCTTCCATTGGTGACGCATGGATTCGACCGCGCAAACATCCAATGGGGACTCGAAAATCATCAACGAAACTGGTTCCACAGGTGACGCATGCATTCGACAGCGCAAACAGCCCCTGCGGCGTCAGAAATCTTCAACGAAACTGCTTCCACTGGTGACGCATGAATTCGACAGCGCAAACAGCCCCTGCGGGTTCAGAAATCTTCAACGAAACTACTTCCACTGGTGACGCATGGATTCGACAGCGCAAACAGCCCATGGGGCCTCAGAAATCATCAACAAAACTGAGTCGCTGGCGACTCGAAAATCATCAACGAAACTGGTTCCACTGGTGACGCATGGATTCGACAGCGCAAACAGCCCATGGGGATTCAGAAATCATCAACGAAACTGCTTCCACGGGTGACAAATACATTCAACAGCGCAAACAGCCCCTGCGGCCTTAGAAATCTTCAACGAAACTGCTTCCACTAGTGACGCATGCATTCGACAGCGCAAACAGGCCCTGCGGCCTTAGAAATCTTCAACGAACATGCTTCCACTGGTGACGTATGGCTTCGACAGCGCAAACAGCCCATGGGGCCTCAGAAATCATCAACGAAACTGAGTCGCTGGCGACTCGAAAATCATCAACGAAACTGGTTCCACTGGTGACGCATGGATTCGACAGCGCAAACAGCCCATGGGGATTCAGAAATCATCAACGAAACTGCTTCCACGGGTGACAAATACATTCAACAGCGCAAACAGCCCCTGCGGCCTTAGAAATCTTCAACGAAACTGCTTCCACTAGTGACGCATGCATTCGACAGCGCAAACAGGCCCTGCGGCCTTAGAAATCTTCAACGAACATGCTTCCACTGGTGACGTATGGATTCGACAGCGCAAACAGCCCATGGGGCCTCAGAAATCATCAACGAAACTGAGTCGCTGGCGAATCGAAAATCATCAACGAAACTGGTTCCACAGGTGACGCATGCATTCGACAGCGCAAACAGCCCCTGCGGCCTCAGAAATCTTCAACGAAACTGCTTCCACTCGTGACGCATGGATTCGACAGCGCAAACTGCCCATGGGGCCTCAGAAATCTTCAACGAAACTGGTTCCACGGGTCACGCATGCATTCGACAGCGCAAACATCCCCTGCGGCGTCAGAAATCTTCAACGAAACTGCTTCCACTGGTGACGCATGAATTCGACAGCGCAAACAGCCCCTGCGGCTTCAGAAATCTTCAACGAAACTACTTCCACTGGTGACGCATGGATTCGACAGCGCAAACAGCCCATGGGGCCTCAGAAATCATCAACGAAACTGAGTCGCTGGCGACTCGAAAATCATCAACGAAACTGGTTCCACAGGTGACGCATGGATTCGACCGCGCAAACATCCAATGGGGACTCGAAAATCATCAACGAAACTGGTTCCACTGGTGACGCATGGATTCGACAGCGCAAACAGCCCATGGGGATTCAGAAATCATCAACGAAACTGCTTCCACGGGTGACAAATACATTCAACAGCGCAAACAGCCCCTGCGGCCTTAGAAATCTTCAACGAAACTGCTTCCACTAGTGACGCATGCATTCGACAGCGCAAACAGGCCCTGCGGCCTTAGAAATCTTCAACGAACATGCTTCCACTGGTGACGTATGGATTCGACAGCGCAAACAGCCCTTGGGGCCTCAGAAATCATCAACGAAACTGAGTCGCTGGCGACTCGAAAATCATCAACGAAACTGGTTCCACAGGTGACGCATGCATTCGACAGCGCAAACAGCCCCTGCGGCGTCAGAAATCTTCAACGAAACTGCTTCCACTGGTGACGCATGAATTCGACAGCGCAAACAGCCCCTGCGGCTTCAGAAATCTTCAACGAAACTACTTCCACTGGTGACGCATGGATTCGACAGCGCAAACAGCCCATGCGGCTTCAGAAATCTTCAACGAAACTGTTTCCACAGGTGACGCATGCATTCGACAGCGCAAACAGCCCCTGCGGCCTCAGAAATCTTCAACGAAACTGCTTCCACTCGTGACGCATGGATTCGACAGCGCAAACTGCCCATGGGGCCTCAGAAATCTTCAACGAAACTGGTTCCACGGGTCACGCATGCATTCGACAGCGCAAACATCCCCTGCGGCGTCAGAAATCTTCAACGAAACTGCTTCCACTGGTGACGCATGAATTCGACAGCGCAAACAGCCCCTGCGGCCTCAGAAATCTTCAACGAAACTGCTTCCACTGGTGACGCATGGATTCGACCGCTCAAACAGTCAATGGGGCCTCAGAAATCATCAACGAAACTGTTTCCACGGGTGAAGCATGCATTCGACAGCGCAAACAGCCCCTGCGGCTTCAGAAATCTTCAACAAAACTGCTTCCACTAGTGACGCATGGATTCGACAGCGCAAACTGCCCATGGGGCCTCAGAAATCTTCAACGAAACTGGTTCCACGGGTCACGCATGCATTCGACAGCGCAAACATCCCCTGCGGCGTCAGAAATCTTCAACGAAACTGCTTCCACTGGTGACGCATGAATTCGACAGCGCAAACAGCCCCTGCGGCTTCAGAAATCTTCAACGAAACTACTTCCACTGGTGACGCATGGATTCGACAGCGCAAACAGCCCATGGGGCCTCAGAAATCATCAACGAAACTGAGTCGCTGGCGACTCGAAAATCATCAACGAAACTGGTTCCACAGTTGACGCATGCATTCGACAGCGCAAACAGCCCCTGCGGCCTCAGAAATCTTCAACGAAACTGCTTCCACTAGTGACGCATGGATTCGACCGCTCAAACAGTCAATGGGGCCTCAGAAATCATCAACGAAACTGTTTCCACGGGTGAAGCATGCATTCGACAGCGCAAACAGCCCCTGCGGCTTCAGAAATCTTCAACAAAACTGCTTCCACTAGTGACGCATGGATTCGACAGCGCAAACTGCCCATGGGGCCTCAGAAATCTTCAACGAAACTGGTTCCACGGGTCACGCATGCATTCGACAGCGCAAACATCCCCTGCGGCGTCAGAAATCTTCAACGAAACTGCTTCCACTGGTGACGCATGAATTCGACAGCGCAAACAGCCCCTGCGGCTTCAGAAATCTTCAACGAAACTACTTCCACTGGTGACGCATGGATTCGACAGCGCAAACAGCCCATGGGGCCTCAGAAATCATCAACAAAACTGAGTCGCTGGCGACTCGAAAATCATCAACGAAACTGGTTCCACTGGTGACGCATGGATTCGACAGCGCAAACAGCCCATGGGGATTCAGAAATCATCAACGAAACTGCTTCCACGGGTGACAAATACATTCAACAGCGCAAACAGCCCCTGCGGCCTTAGAAATCTTCAACGAAACTGCTTCCACTAGTGACGCATGCATTCGACAGCGCAAACAGGCCCTGCGGCCTTAGAAATCTTCAACGAACATGCTTCCACTGGTGACGTATGGCTTCGACAGCGCAAACAGCCCATGGGGCCTCAGAAATCATCAACGAAACTGAGTCGCTGGCGACTCGAAAATCATCAATTAAACTGGTTCCACTGGTGACGCATGGATTCGACAGCGCAAACAGCCCATGGGGATTCAGAAATCATCAACGAAACTGCTTCCACGGGTGACAAATACATTCAACAGCGCAAACAGCCCCTGCGGCCTTAGAAATCTTCAACGAAACTGCTTCCACTAGTGACGCATGCATTCGACAGCGCAAACAGGCCCTGCGGCCTTAGAAATCTTCAACGAACATGCTTCCACTGGTGACGTATGGATTCGACAGCGCAAACAGCCCATGGGGCCTCAGAAATCATCAACGAAACTGAGTCGCTGGCGAATCGAAAATCATCAACGAAACTGGTTCCACAGGTGACGCATGCATTCGACAGCGCAAACAGCCCCTGCGGCCTCAGAAATCTTCAACGAAACTGCTTCCACTCGTGACGCATGGATTCGACAGCGCAAACTGCCCATGGGGCCTCAGAAATCTTCAACGAAACTGGTTCCACGGGTCACGCATGCATTCGACAGCGCAAACATCCCCTGCGGCGTCAGAAATCTTCAACGAAACTGCTTCCACTGGTGACGCATGAATTCGACAGCGCAAACAGCCCCTGCGGCTTCAGAAATCTTCAACGAAACTTCTTCCACTGGTGACGCATGGATTCGACAGCGCAAACAGCCCATGGGGCCTCAGAAATCATCAACGAAACTGAGTCGCTGGCGACTCGAAAATCATCAACGAAACTGGTTCCACTGGTGACGCATGGATTCGACAGCGCAAACAGCCCATGGGGATTCAGAAATCATCAACGAAACTGCTTCCACGGGTGACAAATACATTCAACAGCGCAAACAGCCCCTGCGGCCTTAGAAATCTTCAACGAAACTGCTTCCACTAGTGACGCATGCATTCGACAGCGCAAACAGGCCCTGCGGCCTTAGAAATCTTCAACGAACATGCTTCCACTGGTGACGTATGGCTTCGACAGCGCAAACAGCCCATGGGGCCTCAGAAATCATCAACGAAACTGAGTCGCTGGCGACTCGAAAATCATCAACGAAACTGGTTCCACTGGTGACGCATGGATTCGACAGCGCAAACAGCCCATGGGGATTCAGAAATCATCAACGAAACTGCTTCCACGGGTGACAAATACATTCAACAGCGCAAACAGCCCCTGCGGCCTTAGAAATCTTCAACGAAACTGCTTCCACTAGTGACGCATGCATTCGACAGCGCAAACAGGCCCTGCGGCCTTAGAAATCTTCAACGAACATGCTTCCACTGGTGACGTATGGATTCGACAGCGCAAACAGCCCATGGGGCCTCAGAAATCATCAACGAAACTGAGTCGCTGGCGAATCGAAAATCATCAACGAAACTGGTTCCACAGGTGACGCATGCATTCGACAGCGCAAACAGCCCCTGCGGCCTCAGAAATCTTCAACGAAACTGCTTCCACTCGTGACGCATGGATTCGACAGCGCAAACTGCCCATGGGGCCTCAGAAATCTTCAACGAAACTGGTTCCACGGGTCACGCATGCATTCGACAGCGCAAACATCCCCTGCGGCGTCAGAAATCTTCAACGAAACTGCTTCCACTGGTGACGCATGAATTCGACAGCGCAAACAGCCCCTGCGGCTTCAGAAATCTTCAACGAAACTACTTCCACTGGTGACGCATGGATTCGACAGCGCAAACAGCCCATGGGGCCTCAGAAATCATTAACGAAACTGAGTCGCTGGCGACTCGAAAATCATCAACGAAACTGGTTCCACAGTTGACGCATGCATTCGACAGCGCAAACAGCCCCTGCGGCCTCAGAAATCTTCAACGAAACTGCTTCCACTGGTGACGCATGGATTCGACAGAGCAAACAGCCCATGGGGATTCAGAAATCATCAACGAAACTGCTTCCACGGGTGACAAATACATTCAACAGCGCAAACAGCCCCTGCGGCCTTAGAAATCTTCAACGAAACTGCTTCCACTAGTGACGCATGCATTCGACAGCGCAAACAGGCCCTGCGGCCTTAGAAATCTTCAACGAACATGCTTCCACTGGTGACGTATGGATTCGACAGCGCAAACAGCCCTTGGGGCCTCAGAAATCATCAACGAAACTGAGTCGCTGGCGACTCGAAAATCATCAACGAAACTGCTTCAACGGGTGACGCATGCATTCGAAAGCGCAAACAGCCCCTGCGGCCCCAGAAATCTTCATCGAAAATGTTTCCACTGGCGACGCATGCATTCGTCAGCGCAAACAGCCCCTGCGGCCTCAGAAATCTTCAACGAAACTGATTCCACTGGTGACGCATGCATTCGACAGCGCAAACAGCCCCTGCGGCCTCAAAAATCTTCAACGAAACTGTTTCCACTGGTGACGCATGCATTCGACAGCGCAAACAGCCCCTGCGGCCTCAGAAATCTTCAACGAAACTGCTTCCACTGGTGACGCATGGATTCGACCGCTCAAACAGTCAATGGGGCCTCAGAAATCATCAACGAAACTGTTTCCACGGGTGAAGCATGCATTCGACAGCGCAAACAGCCCCTGCGGCTTCAGAAATCTTCAACAAAACTGCTTCCACTAGTGACGCATGGATTCGACAGCGCAAACTGCCCATGGGGCCTCAGAAATCTTCAACGAAACTGGTTCCACGGGTCACGCATGCATTCGACAGCGCAAACATCCCCTGCGGCGTCAGAAATCTTCAACGAAACTGCTTCCACTGGTGACGCATGAATTCGACAGCGCAAACAGCCCCTGCGGCTTCAGAAATCTTCAACGAAACTACTTCCACTGGTGACGCATGGATTCGACAGCGCAAACAGCCCATGGGGCCTCAGAAATCATCAACGAAACTGAGTCGCTGGCGACTCGAAAATCATCAACGAAACTGGTTCCACAGTTGACGCATGCATTCGACAGCGCAAACAGCCCCTGCGGCCTCAGAAATCTTCAACGAAACTGCTTCCACTAGTGACGCATGGATTCGACCGCTCAAACAGTCAATGGGGCCTCAGAAATCATCAACGAAACTGTTTCCACGGGTGAAGCATGCATTCGACAGCGCAAACAGCCCCTGCGGCTTCAGAAATCTTCAACAAAACTGCTTCCACTAGTGACGCATGGATTCGACAGCGCAAACTGCCCATGGGGCCTCAGAAATCTTCAACGAAACTGGTTCCACGGGTCACGCATGCATTCGACAGCGCAAACATCCCCTGCGGCGTCAGAAATCTTCAACGAAACTGCTTCCACTGGTGACGCATGAATTCGACAGCGCAAACAGCCCCTGCGGCTTCAGAAATCTTCAACGAAACTGCTTCCACTGGTGACGCATGAATTCGACAGCGCAAACAGCCCCTGCGGCTTCAGAAATCTTCAACGAAACTACTTCCACTGGTGACGCATGGATTCGACAGCGCAAACAGCCCATGGGGCCTCAGAAATCATCAACGAAACTGAGTCGCTGGCGACTCGAAAATCATCAACGAAACTGGTTCCACAGTTGACGCATGCATTCGACAGCGCAAACAGCCCCTGCGGCCTCAGAAATCTTCAACGAAACTGCTTCCACTGGTGACGCATGGATTCGACAGCGCAAACAGCCCATGGGGATTCAGAAATCATCAACGAAACTGCTTCCACGGGTGACAAATACATTCAACAGCGCAAACAGCCCCTGCGGCCTTAGAAATCTTCAACGAAACTGCTTCCACTAGTGACGCATGCATTCGACAGCGCAAACAGGCCCTGCGGCCTTAGAAATCTTCAACGAACATGCTTCCACTGGTGACGTATGGATTCGACAGCGCAAACAGCCCTTGGGGCCTCAGAAATCATCAACGAAACTGAGTCGCTGGCGACTCGAAAATCATCAACGAAACTGCTTCAACGGGTGACGCATGCATTCGAAAGCGCAAACAGCCCCTGCGGCCCCAGAAATCTTCATCGAAAATGTTTCCACTGGCGACGCATGCATTCGTCAGCGCAAACAGCCCCTGCGGCCTCAGAAATCTTCAACGAAACTGATTCCACTGGTGACGCATGCATTCGACAGCGCAAACAGCCCCTGCGGCCTCAGAAATCTTCAACGAAACTGTTTCCACTGGTGACGCATGCATTCGACAGCGCAAACAGCCCCTGCGGCCTCAGAAATCTTCAACGAAACTGCTTCCACTGGTGACGCATGCATTCGACCGCTCAAACAGTCAATGGGGCCTCAGAAATCATCAACGAAACTGTTTCCACGGGTGAAGCATGCATTCGACAGCGCAAACAGCCCCTGCGGCTTCAGAAATCTTCAACGAAACTGCTTCCACTAGTGACGCATGGATTCGACAGCGCAAACTGCCCATGGGGCCTCAGAAATCTTCAACGAAACTGGTTCCACGGGTCACGCATGCATTCGACAGCGCAAACATCCCCTGCGGCGTCAGAAATCTTCAACGAAACTGCTTCCACTGGTGACGCATGAATTCGACAGCGCAAACAGCCCCTGCGGCCTCAGAAATCTTCAACGAAACTGCTTCCACTGGTGACGCATGGATTCGACAGCGCAAACAGCCCATGGGGATTCAGAAATCATCAACGAAACTGCTTCCACGGGTGACAAATACATTCAACAGCGCAAACAGCCCCTGCGGCCTTAGAAATCTTCAACGAAACTGCTTCCACTAGTGACGCATGCATTCGACAGCGCAAACAGGCCCTGCGGCCTTAGAAATCTTCAACGAACATGCTTCCACTGGTGACGTATGGATTCGACAGCGCAAACAGCCCATGGGGCCTCAGAAATCATCAACGAAACTGAGTCGCTGGCGACTCGAAAATCATCAACGAAACTGGTTCCACAGTTGACGCATGCATTCGACAGCGCAAACAGCCCCTGCGGCCTCAGAAATCTTCAACGAAACTGCTTCCACTGGTGACGCATGGATTCGACCGCTCAAACAGTCAATGGGGCCTCAGAAATCTTCAACGAAACTGCTTCCACTGGTGACGCATGGATTCGACCGCTCAAACAGTCAATGGGGCCTCAGAAATCATCAACGAAACTGTTTCCACGGGTGAAGCATGCATTCGACAGCGCAAACAGCCCCTGCGGCTTCAGAAATCTTCAACGAAACTGCTTCCACTAGTGACGCATGGATTCGACAGCGCAAACTGCCCATGGGGCCTCAGAAATCTTCAACGAAACTGGTTCCACGGGTCACGCATGCATTCGACAGCGCAAACATCCCCTGCGGCGTCAGAAATCTTCAACGAAACTGCTTCCACTGGTGACGCATGAATTCGACAGCGCAAACAGCCCCTGCGGCTTCAGAAATCTTCAACGAAACTGCTTCCACTGGTGACGCATGGATTCGACAGCGCAAACAGCCCATGGGGATTCAGAAATCATCAACGAAACTGCTTCCACGGGTGACAAATACATTCAACAGCGCAAACAGCCCCTGCGGCCTTAGAAATCTTCAACGAAACTGCTTCCACTAGTGACGCATGCATTCGACAGCGCAAACAGGCCCTGCGGCCTTAGAAATCTTCAACGAACATGCTTCCACTGGTGACGTATGGATTCGACAGCGCAAACAGCCCATGGGGCCTCAGAAATCATCAACGAAACTGAGTCGCTGGCGACTCGAAAATCATCAACGAAACTGGTTCCACAGTTGACGCATGCATTCGACAGCGCAAACAGCCCCTGCGGCCTCAGAAATCTTCAACGAAACTGCTTCCACTGGTGACGCATGGATTCGACAGCGCAAACAGCCCATGGGGATTCAGAAATCATCAACGAAACTGCTTCCACGGGTGACAAATACATTCAACAGCGCAAACAGCCCCTGCGGCCTTAGAAATCTTCAACGAAACTGCTTCCACTAGTGACGCATGCATTCGACAGCGCAAACAGGCCCTGCGGCCTTAGAAATCTTCAACGAACATGCTTCCACTGGTGACGTATGGATTCGACAGCGCAAACAGCCCTTGGGGCCTCAGAAATCATCAACGAAACTGAGTCGCTGGCGACTCGAAAATCATCAACGAAACTGCTTCAACGGGTGACGCATGCATTCGAAAGCGCAAACAGCCCCTGCGGCCCCAGAAATCTTCATCGAAAATGTTTCCACTGGCGACGCATGCATTCGTCAGCGCAAACAGCCCCTGCGGCCTCAGAAATCTTCAACGAAACTGATTCCACTGGTGACGCATGCATTCGACAGCGCAAACAGCCCCTGCGGCCTCAGAAATCTTCAACGAAACTGTTTCCACTGGTGACGCATGCATTCGACAGCGCAAACAGCCCCTGCGGCCTCAGAAATCTTCAACGAAACTGCTTCCACTGGTGACGCATGGATTCGACCGCTCAAACAGTCAATGGGGCCTCAGAAATCATCAACGAAACTGTTTCCACGGGTGAAGCATGCATTCGACAGCGCAAACAGCCCCTGCGGCTTCAGAAATCTTCAACGAAACTGCTTCCACTAGTGACGCATGGATTCGACAGCGCAAACTGCCCATGGGGCCTCAGAAATCTTCAACGAAACTGGTTCCACGGGTCACGCATGCATTCGACAGCGCAAACATCCCCTGCGGCGTCAGAAATCTTCAACGAAACTGCTTCCACTGGTGACGCATGAATTCGACAGCGCAAACAGCCCCTGCGGCTTCAGAAATCTTCAACGAAACTACTTCCACTGGTGACGCATGGATTCGACAGCGCAAACAGCCCATGGGGCCTCAGAAATCATCAACGAAACTGAGTCGCTGGCGACTCGAAAATCATCAACGAAACTGGTTCCACAGTTGACGCATGCATTCGACAGCGCAAACAGCCCCTGCGGCCTCAGAAATCTTCAACGAAACTGCTTCCACTAGTGACGCATGGATTCGACCGCTCAAACAGTCAATGGGGCCTCAGAAATCATCAACGAAACTGTTTCCACGGGTGAAGCATGCATTCGACAGCGCAAACAGCCCCTGCGGCTTCAGAAATCTTCAACAAAACTGCTTCCACTAGTGACGCATGGATTCGACAGCGCAAACTGCCCATGGGGCCTCAGAAATCTTCAACGAAACTGGTTCCACGGGTCACGCATGCATTCGACAGCGCAAACATCCCCTGCGGCGTCAGAAATCTTCAACGAAACTGCTTCCACTGGTGACGCATGAATTCGACAGCGCAAACAGCCCCTGCGGCTTCAGAAATCTTCAACGAAACTACTTCCACTGGTGACGCATGGATTCGACAGCGCAAACAGCCCATGGGGCCTCAGAAATCATCAACGAAACTGAGTCGCTGGCGACTCGAAAATCATCAACGAAACTGGTTCCACAGTTGACGCATGCATTCGACAGCGCAAACAGCCCCTGCGGCCTCAGAAATCTTCAACGAAACTGCTTCCACTGGTGACGCATGGATTCGACAGCGCAAACAGCCCATGGGGATTCAGAAATCATCAACGAAACTGCTTCCACGGGTGACAAATACATTCAACAGCGCAAACAGCCCCTGCGGCCTTAGAAATCTTCAACGAAACTGCTTCCACTAGTGACGCATGCATTCGACAGCGCAAACAGGCCCTGCGGCCTTAGAAATCTTCAACGAACATGCTTCCACTGGTGACGTATGGATTCGACAGCGCAAACAGCCCTTGGGGCCTCAGAAATCATCAACGAAACTGAGTCGCTGGCGACTCGAAAATCATCAACGAAACTGCTTCAACGGGTGACGCATGCATTCGAAAGCGCAAACAGCCCCTGCGGCCCCAGAAATCTTCATCGAAAATGTTTCCACTGGCGACGCATGCATTCGTCAGCGCAAACAGCCCCTGCGGCCTCAGAAATCTTCAACGAAACTGATTCCACTGGTGACGCATGCATTCGACAGCGCAAACAGCCCCTGCGGCCTCAGAAATCTTCAACGAAACTGTTTCCACTGGTGACGCATGCATTCGACAGCGCAAACAGCCCCTGCGGCCTCAGAAATCTTCAACGAAACTGCTTCCACTGGTGACGCATGGATTCGACCGCTCAAACAGTCAATGGGGCCTCAGAAATCATCAACGAAACTGTTTCCACGGGTGAAGCATGCATTCGACAGCGCAAACAGCCCCTGCGGCTTCAGAAATCTTCAACGAAACTGCTTCCACTAGTGACGCATGGATTCGACAGCGCAAACTGCCCATGGGGCCTCAGAAATCTTCAACGAAACTGGTTCCACGGGTCACGCATGCATTCGACAGCGCAAACATCCCCTGCGGCGTCAGAAATCTTCAACGAAACTGCTTCCACTGGTGACGCATGAATTCGACAGCGCAAACAGCCCCTGCGGCCTCAGAAATCTTCAACGAAACTGCTTCCACTGGTGACGCATGGATTCGACAGCGCAAACAGCCCATGGGGATTCAGAAATCATCAACGAAACTGCTTCCACGGGTGACAAATACATTCAACAGCGCAAACAGCCCCTGCGGCCTTAGAAATCTTCAACGAAACTGCTTCCACTAGTGACGCATGCATTCGACAGCGCAAACAGGCCCTGCGGCCTTAGAAATCTTCAACGAACATGCTTCCACTGGTGACGTATGGATTCGACAGCGCAAACAGCCCATGGGGCCTCAGAAATCATCAACGAAACTGAGTCGCTGGCGACTCGAAAATCATCAACGAAACTGGTTCCACAGTTGACGCATGCATTCGACAGCGCAAACAGCCCCTGCGGCCTCAGAAATCTTCAACGAAACTGCTTCCACTGGTGACGCATGGATTCGACCGCTCAAACAGTCAATGGGGCCTCAGAAATCTTCAACGAAACTGCTTCCACTGGTGACGCATGGATTCGACCGCTCAAACAGTCAATGGGGCCTCAGAAATCATCAACGAAACTGTTTCCACGGGTGAAGCATGCATTCGACAGCGCAAACAGCCCCTGCGGCTTCAGAAATCTTCAACGAAACTGCTTCCACTAGTGACGCATGGATTCGACAGCGCAAATTGCCCATGGGGCCTCAGAAATCTTCAACGAAACTGGTTCCACGGGTCACGCATGCATTCGACAGCGCAAACATCCCCTGCGGCGTCAGAAATCTTCAACGAAACTGCTTCCACTGGTGACGCATGAATTCGACAGCGCAAACAGCCCCTGCGGCTTCAGAAATCTTCAACGAAACTGCTTCCACTGGTGACGCATGGATTCGACAGCGCAAACAGCCCATGGGGATTCAGAAATCATCAACGAAACTGCTTCCACGGGTGACAAATACATTCAACAGCGCAAACAGCCCCTGCGGCCTTAGAAATCTTCAACGAAACTGCTTCCACTAGTGACGCATGCATTCGACAGCGCAAACAGGCCCTGCGGCCTTAGAAATCTTCAACGAACATGCTTCCACTGGTGACGTATGGATTCGACAGCGCAAACAGCCCATGGGGCCTCAGAAATCATCAACGAAACTGAGTCGCTGGCGACTCGAAAATCATCAACGAAACTGGTTCCACAGTTGACGCATGCATTCGACAGCGCAAACAGCCCCTGCGGCCTCAGAAATCTTCAACGAAACTGCTTCCACTGGTGACGCATGGATTCGACAGCGCAAACAGCCCATGGGGATTCAGAAATCATCAACGAAACTGCTTCCACGGGTGACAAATACATTCAACAGCGCAAACAGCCCCTGCGGCCTTAGAAATCTTCAACGAAACTGCTTCCACTAGTGACGCATGCATTCGACAGCGCAAACAGGCCCTGCGGCCTTAGAAATCTTCAACGAACATGCTTCCACTGGTGACGTATGGATTCGACAGCGCAAACAGCCCTTGGGGCCTCAGAAATCATCAACGAAACTGAGTCGCTGGCGACTCGAAAATCATCAACGAAACTGCTTCAACGGGTGACGCATGCATTCGAAAGCGCAAACAGCCCCTGCGGCCCCAGAAATCTTCATCGAAAATGTTTCCACTGGCGACGCATGCATTCGTCAGCGCAAACAGCCCCTGCGGCCTCAGAAATCTTCAACGAAACTGCTTCCACTAGTGACGCATGCATTCGACAGCGCAAACAGGCCCTGCGGCCTTAGAAATCTTCAACGAACATGCTTCCACTGGTGACGTATGGATTCGACAGCGCAAACAGCCCTTGGGGCCTCAGAAATCATCAACTAAACTGAGTCGCTGGCGACTCGAAAATCATCAACGAAACTGCTTCAACGGGTGACGCATGCATTCGAAAGCGCAAACAGCCCCTGCGGCCCCAGAAATCTTCATCGAAAATGTTTCCACTGGCGACGCATGCATTCGTCAGCGCAAACAGCCCCTGCGGCCTCAGAAATCTTCAACGAAACTGATTCCACTGGTGACGCATGCATTCGACAGCGCAAACAGCCCCTGCGGCCTCAGAAATCTTCAACGAAACTGTTTCCACTGGTGACGCATGCATTCGACAGCGCAAACAGCCCCTGCGGCCTCAGAAATCTTCAACGAAACTGCTTCCACTGGTGACGCATGGATTCGACCGCTCAAACAGTCAATGGGGCCTCAGAAATCATCAACGAAACTGTTTCCACGGGTGAAGCATGCATTCGACAGCGCAAACAGCCCCTGCGGCTTCAGAAATCTTCAACGAAACTGCTTCCACTAGTGACGCATGGATTCGACAGCGCAAACTGCCCATGGGGCCTCAGAAATCTTCAACGAAACTGGTTCCACGGGTCACGCATGCATTCGACAGCGCAAACATCCCCTGCGGCGTCAGAAATCTTCAACGAAACTGCTTCCACTGGTGACGCATGAATTCGACAGCGCAAACAGCCCCTGCGGCTTCAGAAATCTTCAACGAAACTACTTCCACTGGTGACGCATGGATTCGACAGCGCAAACAGCCCATGGGGCCTCAGAAATCATCAACGAAACTGAGTCGCTGGCGACTCGAAAATCATCAACGAAACTGGTTCCACAGTTGACGCATGCATTCGACAGCGCAAACAGCCCCTGCGGCCTCAGAAATCTTCAACGAAACTGCTTCCACTGGTGACGCATGGATTCGACAGCGCAAACAGCCCATGGGGATTCAGAAATCATCAACGAAACTGCTTCCACGGGTGACAAATACATTCAACAGCGCAAACAGCCCCTGCGGCCTTAGAAATCTTCAACGAAACTGCTTCCACTAGTGACGCATGCATTCGACAGCGCAAACAGGCCCTGCGGCCTTAGAAATCTTCAACGAACATGCTTCCACTGGTGACGTATGGATTCGACAGCGCAAACAGCCCTTGGGGCCTCAGAAATCATCAACGAAACTGAGTCGCTGGAGACTCGAAAATCATCAACGAAACTGCTTCAACGGGTGACGCATGCATTCGAAAGCGCAAACAGCCCCTGCGGCCCCAGAAATCTTCATCGAAAATTTTTCCACTGGCGACGCATGCATTCGTCAGCGCAAACAGCCCATGCGGCTTCAGAAATCTTCAACGAAACTGATTCCACTGGTGACGCATGCATTCGACAGCGCAAACAGCCCATGGGGCCTCAGAAATCATCAACGAAACTGAGTTGCTGGCGACTCGAAAATCATCAACGAAACTGGTTCCACAGGTGACGCATGCATTCGACAGCGCAAACAGCCCCTGCGGCCTCAGAAATCTTCAACGAAACTGCTTCCACTGGTGACACATGGATTCGAAAGCGCAAACAGCCCATGGGGATTCAGAAATCATCAACGAAACTGCTTCCACGGGTGACAAATGCATTCAACAGCGCAAACAGCCCCTGCGGCCTCAGAAATCTTCAACGAAACTGCTTCCACTAGTGACGCATGCATTCGACAGCGCAAACAGGCCCTGCGGCCTTAGAAATCTTCAACGAACATGCTTCCACTGGTGACGTATGGATTCGACAGCGCAAACAGCCCTCGGGGCCTCAGAAATCATCAACGAAACTGCTTACATGGGTGACGCATGCATTCGAAAGCGCAAACAGCCCCTACGGCCTCTGAAATCTTCAACGAAACTGTTTCCACTGGTGACGAATGCATTAGACAGCGCAAACAGCCCCTGCGGCCTCTGAAATCTTCAACGAAACTGTTTCCACTGGTGACGAAGGCATTCGACAGCGCAAACAGCCCCTGCGGCCTTAGAAATCTTCAACGAAACTGCTTCCACTAGTGACGCATGGATTCGACCGCTCAAACAGTCAATGGGGCCTCAGAAATCATCAACGAAACTGTTTCCACGGGTGAAGCATGCATTCGACAGCGCAAACAGCCCCTGCGGCTTCAGAAATCTTCAACAAAACTGCTTCCACTAGTGACGCATGGATTCGACAGCGCAAACTGCCCATGGGGCCTCAGAAATCTTCAACGAAACTGTGTCGCTGGCGACTCGAAAATCATCAACGAAACTGCTTCCACGGGTGACAAATGCATTCGACAGCGCAAACAGCCCCTGCGGCCTCAGAAATATTCAACGAAACTGCTTCCTCTGGTGACGCATGCATTCGACAGCGCAAACAGCCCCTGCGGCCTTAGAAATCTTCAACGAAACTGCTTCCGCTGGTGACGCATGGATTCGACAGCGCAAACAGCACATGGGGCCTTAGAAATCATCAACGAAACTGAGTCGCTGGCGACTCGAAAATCATCAACGAAACTGCTTCAACGGGTGACGCATGCATTCGAAAGCGCAAACAGCCACTGCGGCCCCAGAAATCTTCATCGAAAATGGTTCCACTGGCGACGCATGCATTCGACAGCGCAAAGAGCCCATTCGGCGTCAGAAATCTTCAACGAAACTGATTCCACTGGTGACGCATGCATTCGACAGCACAAACTGCCACTACGACCTCAGAAATCTTCAACGAAACTGCTTCCACTGGTGACGCATGGATTCGACCGCGCAAACAGCCAATGGGGCCTCGGAAATCATCGACGAAACTGTTTCCACGGGTGACGCATGCATTCGACAGCGCAAACAGCACCTGCGGCTTCAGAAATCTTCAACGAAACTGCTTCCACTAGTGACGCATGGATTCAACAGCGCAAACTGCCCAAGGGGCCTCAGAAATCATCAACGAAACTGCTTGCACGGGTGACGCACGCATTCGACAGCGCAAACAGCTCATGGGGCCTCAGAAATCATCAACGAAACTGGTTCCACGGGTGACGCATGCATTCGACAGCGCAAACAGCCCCTGCGGCCTCAGAAATCATCAACGAAACTGCTTCCACGGGTGACAAATGCATTCGACAGCGCAAACAGCCCCTGTGGCCTCAGAAATCTTCAACGAAACTGCTTCCACTGGTGACGCATGGATTCGACAGCGCAAACTGCCCATTGGGCCTTAGAAATCATCAACGAAACGGAGTCGCTGGCGACTCGAAAATCATCAACGAAACTGCTTCAACGGGTGACGCATGCATTCGACAGCGCAAACAGCCCCTGCGGCCTCAGAAATCTTCAACGAAACTGCTTCCACTCGTGACGCATGCATTCGACAGCGCAAACAGCCCGTGCCCCCTCAGAAATCTTCAACGAAACTGATTCCACTGGTGACGCATGAATTCGACAGCGCAAACAGCCCATGGGGCCTCAGAAATCATCAACGAAACTGCTTCCACGGGTGACGGAAGCATTCGACAGCGCAAACAGCCCCTGCGGCCTCAGAAATCATCAACGAAACTGTTTCCACGGGTGACGCATGCATTCAACAGCGCAAACAGCCCCTGCGACCTCAGAAATCTTCAACGAAACTGCTTCCACTAGTGACGCATGGATTCAACAGCGCAAACTGCCCAAGGGGCCTCAGAAATCATCAACGAAACTGCTTGCACGGGTGACGCACGCATTCGACAGCGCAAACAGCTCATGGGGCCTCAGAAATCATCAACGAAACTGGTTCCACGGGTGACGCATGCATTCGACAGCGCAAACAGCCCCTGCGACCTTAGAAATCTTCAACGAAACTGCTTCCACTGGTGACGCATGGATTCGACAGCGCAAACAGCCCATGGGGCCTCAGAAATCATCAACGAACTGCTTCCACGGGTGACGCATGCATTCGACAGCGCAAACAGCCCCTGCGGCCTCAGAAATCTTCAACGAAACAGCTTCCACTGGTGACGAATGGATTCGACCGCGCAAACAGCCAATGGGGCCTCGGAAATCATCGACGAAACTGTTTCCACGGGTGACGCAGGCATTCGACAGCGCAAGCAGCCCCTGCGGCTTCAGAAATCTTCAACGAAACTGCTTCCACTAGTGACGCATGGATTCAACAGCGCAAACTGCCCAAGGGGCCTCAGAAATCATCAACGAAAATGCTTCCACGGGTGACGCACGCATTCGACAGGGCAAACAGCTCCTGGGGCCTCAGAAATCATCAACGAAACTGGTTCCACGGGTGACACATGCATTCGACAGCGCAAACAGCCCCTGCGGCCTCAGAAATCATCAACGAAACTGCTTCCACGGGTGACAAATGCATTCGACAGCGCAAACAGCCCCTGTGGCCTCAAAAATCTTCAACGAAACAGCTTCCACTGGTGACGCATGGATTCGACAGCGCAAACTGCCCATTGGGCCTCAGAAATCATCAACGAAACGGAGTCGCTGGCGACTCGAAAATCATCAACGAAACTGCTTCAACGGGTGACGCATGCATTCGACAGCGCAAACAGCCCCTGCGGCCTCAGAAATCTCCAACAAAACGGCTTCCACTGGTGACGCATGCATTCGACAGCGCAAACTGCCCGTGCCCCCTCAGAAATCTTCAACGAAACTGATTCCACTGGTGACGCATGGATTCGACAGCGCAAACAGCCCATGGGGCCTCAGAAATCATCAACGAAACTGCTTCCACGGGTGACGCATGCATTCGACAGCGCAAACAGCCCCTGCGGCCTCAGAAATCTTCAACGAAACAGCTTCCACTGGTGACGAATGGATTCGACAGCGCAAACAGCCCCTTGGGCCTCACAAATCTTCAACGAAACTGGTTCCACGGGTGACGCATGCATTCGACAGCGCAAACAGCCCCTGCCCCCTCAGAAATCTTCAACGAAACTGATTCCACTGGTGACGCATGGAGTCGACAGCGCAAACAGCCCATGGGGCCTCAGAAATCATCAACGAAACTGCTTCCACGGGTGACGCATGCATTCGACAGCGCAAACAGCCCCTGCGGCCTCAGAAATCTTCAACGAAACAGCTTCCACTGGTGACGAATGGATTCGACAGCGCAAACAGCCCCTTGGGCCTCACAAATCTTCAACGAAACTGGTTCCACTGGTGACGAATGGATTCGACAGCGCAAACAGCCCCTTGGGCCTCACAAATCTTCAACGAAACTGGTTCCACGGGTGACGCATGCATTCGACAGCGCAAACAGCCCCTCGGCTTCAGAAATCTTCAACGAAACTGCTTCCAGTGGTGACGCATGGATTCGACAGCGCAAACAGCCCATGGCGCCTCAGAAATCATCAACGAAACTGATTCCACTGGTGACGCATGGATTCGACAGCGCAAACAGCCCATGGGGCCTCAGAAATCATCAACGAAACTGCTTCCACGGGTGACGCATGCATTCGACAGCGCAAACAGCCCCTGCGGCCTCAGAAATCTTCAACGAAACAGCTTCCACTGGTGACGAATGGATTCGACAGCGCAAACAGCCCCTTGGGCCTCACAAATCTTCAACGAAACTGGTTCCACGGGTGACGCATGCATTCGACAGCGCAAACAGCCCCTGCCCCCTCAGAAATCTTCAACGAAACTGATTCCACTGGTGACGCATGGAGTCGACAGCGCAAACAGCCCATGGGGCCTCAGAAATCATCAACGAAACTGCTTCCACGGGTGACGCATGCATTCGACAGCGCAAACAGCCCCTGCGGCCTCAGAAATCTTCAACGAAACAGCTTCCACTGGTGACGAATGGATTCGACAGCGCAAACAGCCCCTTGGGCCTCACAAATCTTCAACGAAACTGGTTCCACGGGTGACGCATGCATTCGACAGCGCAAACAGCCCCTCGGCTTCAGAAATCTTCAACGAAACTGCTTCCAGTGGTGACGCATGGATTCGACAGCGCAAACAGCCCATGGCGCCTCAGAAATCATCAACGAAACTGAGTCGCTGGCGACTCGAAAATCATCAACGAAACTGCTTCAACGGGTGACGCATGCATTCGAAAGCGCAACCAGCCCCTGCGGCTTCAGAAATCTTCAACGAAACTGCTTCCACTAGTGACGCATGGATTCGACAGCGCAAACTGCCCATGGGGCCTCAGAAATCATCAACGAAACTGCTTCCATGGGTGACGCACGCATTCGACAGCTTAAACAACCCGTGCGGCCTCAGAAAGCTTCAACGAAACTGATTCCACTGGTGACGCATGCATTCGACAGCGCAAACAGCCCGTGCCCCCTCAGAAATCTTCAACGAAACTGCTTCCACTGGTGACGCATGGATTCGACAGCGCAAACAGCCCCTGGGCCTCAGAAATCATCAACGAACTGCTTCCACGGGTGACGCATGCATTCGACAGCGCAAACAGCCCCTGCGGCCTCGGAAATCTTCAACGAAACAGCTTCCACTGGTGACGAATGGATTCGACCGCGCAAACAGCCAATGGGGCCTCGAAAATCATAGACGAAACTGTTTCCAGGGGTGACGCATGCATTCGACAGCGCAAACAGCCCCTGCGGCGTCAGAAATCTTCAACGAAACTGCTTCCAGTAGTGACGCATGGATTCAACAGCGCAAACAGCCCCTGCGGCCTCAGAAATCATCAACGAAACTGCTTCCACGGGTGACAAATGCATTCGACAGCGCAAACAGCCCCTGTGGCCTCAGAAATCTTCAACGAAACTGCTTCCACTGGTGACTCATGGATTCGACAGCGCAAACTGCCCATTGGGCCTCAGAAATCATCAACGAAACGGAGTCGCTGGCGACTCGAAAATCATCAACGAAACTGCTTCAACGGGTGACGCACGCATTCGACAGCGCAAACAGCTCATGGGGCCTCAAAAAATCATCAACGAAACTGGTTCCACGGGTGACGCATGCATTCGACACCGCAAACAGCCCCTGCGGCCTCAGAAATCATCAACGAAACTGCTTCCACGGGTGACAAATGCATTCGACAGCGCAAACAGCCCCTGTGGCCTCAGAAATCTTCAACGAAACTGCTTCCACTGGTGACGCATGGATTCGACAGCGCAAACTGCCCATTGGGCCTCAGAAATCATCAACGAAACGGAGTCGCTGGCGACTCGAAAATCATCAACGAAACTGCTTCAACGGGTGACGCATGCATTCGACAGCGCAAACAGCCCCTGCGGCCTCAGAAATCTCCGACGAAACTGCTTCCACTGGTGACGCATGCATTCGACAGCGCAAACTGCCCGTGCCCCCTCAGAAATCTTCAACGAAACTGATTCCACTGGTGACGCATGGATTCGACAGCGCAAACAGCCCATGGGGCCTCAGAAATCATCAACGAAACTGCTTCCACGGGTGACGCATGCATTCGACAGCGCAAACAGCCCCTGCGGTCTCAGAAATCTTCAACGAAACAGCTTCCACTGGTGACGAATGGATTCGACAGCGCAAACAGCCCCTTGGGCCTCACAAATCTTCAACGAAACTGGTTCCACGGGTGACGCATGCATTCGACAGCGCAAACAGCCCCTGCGGCCTCAGAAATCTTCAACGAAACTGCTTCCACTGGTGACGCATGCATTCGACAGCGCAAACAGCCAGTGCCCCCTCAGAAATCTTCAACGAAACTGCTTCCACTGGTGACGCATGGATTCGACAGCGCAAACAGCCCATGGCGCCTCAGAAATCATCAACGAAACTGAGTCGCTGGCGACTCGAAAATCATCAACGAAACTGCTTCAACGGGTGACGCATGCATTCGAAAGCGCAAACAGCCCCTGCGGCTTCAGAAATCTTCAACGAAACTGCTTCCACTAGTGACGCATGGATTCGACAGCGCAAACTGCCCATGGGGCCTCAGAAATCATCAACGAAACTGCTTCCATGGGTGCCGCACGCATTCGACAGCGCAAACAGCCCGTGCGGCCTCAGAAAGCTTCAACGAAACTGATTCCACTGGTGACGCATGCATTCGACAGCGCAAACAGCCAGTGCCCCCTCAGAAATCTTCAACGAAACTGCTTCCACTGGTGACGCATGGATTCGACAGCGCAAACAGCCCCTGGGGCCTCAGAAATCATCAACGAACTGCTTCCACGGGTGACGCATGCATTCGACAGCGCAAACAGCCCCTGCGGCCTCAGAAATCTTCAACGAAACAGCTTCCACTGGTGACGAATGGATTCGACCGCGCAAACAGCTAATGGGGCCTCGAAAATCATAGACGAAACTGTTTCCACGGGTGACGCATGCATTTGACAGCGCAAACAGCCCCTGCGGCTTCAGAAATCTTCAACGAAACTGCTTCCACTAGTGACGCATGGATTCAACAGCGCAAACAGCCCCTGCGGCCTCAGAAATCATCAACGAAACTGCTTCCACGAGTGACAAATGCATTCGACAGCGCAAACAGCCCCTGTGGCCTCAGAAATCTTCAACGAAACTGCTTCCACTGGTGACTCATGGATTCGACAGCGCAAACTGCCCATTGGGCCTCAGAAATCATCAACGAAACGGAGTCGCTGGCGACTCGAAAATCATCAACGAAACTGCTTCAACGGGTGACGCACGCAATCGACAGCGCAAACAGATCATGGGGCCTCAAAAAATCATCAACGAAACTGGTTCCACGGGTGACGCATGCATTCGACAACGCAAACAGCCCTTGCGGCCTCAGAAATCATCAACGAAACTGCTTCCACGGGTGACAAATGCATTCGACAGCGCAAACAGCCCCTGTGGCCTCAGAAATCTTCAACGAAACTGCTTCCACTGGTGACGCATGGATTCGACAGCGCAAACTGCCCATTGGGCCTCAGAAATCATCAACGAAACGGAGTCGCTGGCGACTCGAAAATCATCAACGAAACTGCTTCAACGGGTGACGCATGCATTCGACATCGCAAACAGCCCCTGCGGCCTCAGAAATCTCCAACGAAACTGCTTCCACTGGTGACGCATGCATTCGACAGCGCAAACTGCCCGTGGCCCCTCAGAAATCTTCAACGAAACTGATTCCACTGGTGACGCATGGATTCGACAGCGCAAACAGCCCATGGGGCCTCAGAAATCATCAACGAAACTGCTTCCACGGGTGACGCATGCATTCGACAGCGCAAACAGCCCCTGCGGCCTCAGAAATCTTCAACGAAACAGCTTCCACTGGTGACGAATGGATTCGACAGCGCAAACAGCCCCTTGGGCCTTAGAAATCTTCAACGAAACTGGTTCCACGGGTGACGCATGCATTCGACAGCGCAAACAGCCCCTGCGGCCTCAGAAATCTTCAACGAAACTGCTTCCACTGGTGACGCATGCATTCGACAGCGCAAACAGCCCCTCGGCTTCAGAAATCTTCAACGAAACTGATTCCAGTGGTGACGCATGGATTCGACAGCGCAAACTGCCCATGGGGCCTCAGAAATCATCAACGAAACTGCTTCCATGGGTGACGCACGCATTCGACAGCGCAAACAGCCCGTGCGGCCTCAGAAAGCTTCAACGAAACTGATTCCACTGGTGACGCATGCATTCGACAGCGCAAACAGCCCGTGCCCCCTCAGAAATCTTCAACGAAACTGCTTCAACTGGTGACGCATGCATTCGACAGCGCAAACAGCCCCTGCGGCTTCAGAAATCTTCAACGAAACTGCTTCCAGTGGTGACGCATGGATTCGACAGCGCAAACAGCCCATGGGGCCTTAGAAATCATCAACGAAACTGGTTCCACGGGTCACGCATGCATTCGACAGCGCAAACAGCCCCTGCGGCGTCAGAAATCTTCAACGAAACTGCTTCCACTGGTGACGCATGAATTCGACAGCGCAAACAGCCCCTGCGGCTTCAGAAATCTTCAACGAAACTGCTTCCACTGGTGACACATGGATTCGACAGCGCAAACAGCCCATGGCGCCTCAGAAATCATCAACGAAACTGAGTCGCTGGCGACTCGAAAATCATCAACGAAACTGCTTCAACGGGTGACGCACGCATTCGAAAGCGCAAACAGCCCCTGCGGCCTCAGAAATCTTCAACGAAACTGCTTCCACTAGTGACGCATGGATTCGACAGCGCAAACTGCCCATGGGGCCTCAGAAATCATCAACGAAACTGCTTCCATGGGTGACGCACGCATTCGACAGCGCAAACAGCCCGTGCGGCCTCAGAAAGCTTCAACGAAACTGATTCCACTGGTGACGCATGCATTCGACAGCGCAAACAGCCCGTGCCCCCTCAGAAATCTTCAACGAAACTGCTTCAACTGGTGACGCATGCATTCGACAGCGCAAACAGCCCCTGCGGCTTCAGAAATCTTCAACGAAACTGCTTCCAGTGGTGACGCATGGATTCGACAGCGCAAACAGCCCATGGGGCCTCAGAAATCATCAACGAAACTGGTTCCACGGGTCACGCATGCATTCGACAGCGCAAACAGCCCCTGCGGCGTCAGAAATCTTCAACGAAACTGCTTCCACTGGTGACGCATGGATTCGACAGCGCAAACAGCCCATGGGGCCTCAGAAATCATCACCGAAACTGAGTCGCTGACGACTCGAAAATCATCAACGAAACTGGTTCCACAGGTGACGCATGCATTCGACAGCGCAAACAGCCCCTACGGCCTCAGAAATCTTCAACGAAACTGATTCCACTGGTGACGCATGGATTCGACAGCGCAAACAGCCCATGGGGCCTCAGAAATCATCAACGAAACTGCTTCCACGGGTGACGCATGCATTCGACAGCGCAAACAGCCCCTGCGGTCTCAGAAATCTTCAACGAAACAGCTTCCACTGGTGACGAATGGATTCGACAGCGCAAACAGCCCCTTGGGCCTCACAAATCTTCAACGAAACTGGTTCCACGGGTGACGCATGCATTCGACAGCGCAAACAGCCCCTGCGGCCTCAGAAATCTTCAACGAAACTGCTTCCACTGGTGACGCATGCATTCGACAGCGCAAACAGCCAGTGCCCCCTCAGAAATCTTCAACGAAACTGCTTCCACTGGTGACGCATGGATTCGACAGCGCAAACAGCCCATGGCGCCTCAGAAATCATCAACGAAACTGAGTCGCTGGCGACTCGAAAATCATCAACGAAACTGCTTCAACGGGTGACGCATGCATTCGAAAGCGCAAACAGCCCCTGCGGCTTCAGAAATCTTCAACGAAACTGCTTCCACTAGTGACGCATGGATTCGACAGCGCAAACTGCCCATGGGGCCTCAGAAATCATCAACGAAACTGCTTCCATGGGTGCCGCACGCATTCGACAGCGCAAACAGCCCGTGCGGCCTCAGAAAGCTTCAACGAAACTGATTCCACTGGTGACGCATGCATTCGACAGCGCAAACAGCCAGTGCCCCCTCAGAAATCTTCAACGAAACTGCTTCCACTGGTGACGCATGGATTCGACAGCGCAAACAGCCCCTGGGGCCTCAGAAATCATCAACGAACTGCTTCCACGGGTGACGCATGCATTCGACAGCGCAAACAGCCCCTGCGGCCTCAGAAATCTTCAACGAAACAGCTTCCACTGGTGACGAATGGATTCGACCGCGCAAACAGCTAATGGGGCCTCGAAAATCATAGACGAAACTGTTTCCACGGGTGACGCATGCATTTGACAGCGCAAACAGCCCCTGCGGCTTCAGAAATCTTCAACGAAACTGCTTCCACTAGTGACGCATGGATTCAACAGCGCAAACAGCCCCTGCGGCCTCAGAAATCATCAACGAAACTGCTTCCACGAGTGACAAATGCATTCGACAGCGCAAACAGCCCCTGTGGCCTCAGAAATCTTCAACGAAACTGCTTCCACTGGTGACTCATGGATTCGACAGCGCAAACTGCCCATTGGGCCTCAGAAATCATCAACGAAACGGAGTCGCTGGCGACTCGAAAATCATCAACGAAACTGCTTCAACGGGTGACGCACGCAATCGACAGCGCAAACAGATCATGGGGCCTCAAAAAATCATCAACGAAACTGGTTCCACGGGTGACGCATGCATTCGACAACGCAAACAGCCCTTGCGGCCTCAGAAATCATCAACGAAACTGCTTCCACGGGTGACAAATGCATTCGACAGCGCAAACAGCCCCTGTGGCCTCAGAAATCTTCAACGAAACTGCTTCCACTGGTGACGCATGGATTCGACAGCGCAAACTGCCCATTGGGCCTCAGAAATCATCAACGAAACGGAGTCGCTGGCGACTCGAAAATCATCAACGAAACTGCTTCAACGGGTGACGCATGCATTCGACATCGCAAACAGCCCCTGCGGCCTCAGAAATCTCCAACGAAACTGCTTCCACTGGTGACGCATGCATTCGACAGCGCAAACTGCCCGTGGCCCCTCAGAAATCTTCAACGAAACTGATTCCACTGGTGACGCATGGATTCGACAGCGCAAACAGCCCATGGGGCCTCAGAAATCATCAACGAAACTGCTTCCACGGGTGACGCATGCATTCGACAGCGCAAACAGCCCCTGCGGCCTCAGAAATCTTCAACGAAACAGCTTCCACTGGTGACGAATGGATTCGACAGCGCAAACAGCCCCTTGGGCCTTAGAAATCTTCAACGAAACTGGTTCCACGGGTGACGCATGCATTCGACAGCGCAAACAGCCCCTGCGGCCTCAGAAATCTTCAACGAAACTGCTTCCACTGGTGACGCATGCATTCGACAGCGCAAACAGCCCCTCGGCTTCAGAAATCTTCAACGAAACTGATTCCAGTGGTGACGCATGGATTCGACAGCGCAAACTGCCCATGGGGCCTCAGAAATCATCAACGAAACTGCTTCCATGGGTGACGCACGCATTCGACAGCGCAAACAGCCCGTGCGGCCTCAGAAAGCTTCAACGAAACTGATTCCACTGGTGACGCATGCATTCGACAGCGCAAACAGCCCGTGCCCCCTCAGAAATCTTCAACGAAACTGCTTCAACTGGTGACGCATGCATTCGACAGCGCAAACAGCCCCTGCGGCTTCAGAAATCTTCAACGAAACTGCTTCCAGTGGTGACGCATGGATTCGACAGCGCAAACAGCCCATGGGGCCTCAGAAATCATCAACGAAACTGGTTCCACGGGTCACGCATGCATTCGACAGCGCAAACAGCCCCTGCGGCGTCAGAAATCTTCAACGAAACTGCTTCCACTGGTGACGCATGAATTCGACAGCGCAAACAGCCCCTGCGGCTTCAGAAATCTTCAACGAAACTGCTTCCACTGGTGACACATGGATTCGACAGCGCAAACAGCCCATGGCGCCTCAGAAATCATCAACGAAACTGAGTCGCTGGCGACTCGAAAATCATCAACGAAACTGCTTCAACGGGTGACGCACGCATTCGAAAGCGCAAACAGCCCCTGCGGCCTCAGAAATCTTCAACGAAACTGCTTCCACTAGTGACGCATGGATTCGACAGCGCAAACTGCCCATGGGGCCTCAGAAATCATCAACGAAACTGCTTCCATGGGTGACGCACGCATTCGACAGCGCAAACAGCCCGTGCGGCCTCAGAAAGCTTCAACGAAACTGATTCCACTGGTGACGCATGCATTCGACAGCGCAAACAGCCCGTGCCCCCTCAGAAATCTTCAACGAAACTGCTTCAACTGGTGACGCATGCATTCGACAGCGCAAACAGCCCCTGCGGCTTCAGAAATCTTCAACGAAACTGCTTCCAGTGGTGACGCATGGATTCGACAGCGCAAACAGCCCATGGGGCCTCAGAAATCATCAACGAAACTGGTTCCACGGGTCACGCATGCATTCGACAGCGCAAACAGCCCCTGCGGCGTCAGAAATCTTCAACGAAACTGCTTCCACTGGTGACGCATGAATTCGACAGCGCAAACAGCCCCTGCGGCTTCAGAAATCTTCAACGAAACTGCTTCCACTGGTGACGCATGGATTCGACAGCGCAAACAGCCCATGGGGCCTCAGAAATCATCACCGAAACTGAGTCGCTGACGACTCGAAAATCATCAACGAAACTGGTTCCACAGGTGACGCATGCATTCGACAGCGCAAACAGCCCCTACGGCCTCAGAAATCTTCAACGAAACTGCTTCCACTGGTGACGCATGGATTCGACAGCGCAAACAGCCCATGGGGCCTCAGAAATCATCACCGAAACTGAGTCGCTGACGACTCGAAAATCATCAACGAACTGGTTCCACAGGTGACGCATGCATTCGACAGCGCAAACAGCCCCTGCGGCCTCAGAAATCTTCAACGAAACTGCTTCCACTGGTGACGCATGGATTCGACCGCGCAAACAGCGAATGGGGCCTCGGAAATCATCAACGAAACTGTTTCCACGGGTGACGCATGCATTCGACAGCGCAAACAGCCCCTACGGCTTCAGAAATCTTCAACGAAACTGCTTCCACTGGTGACGCATGGATTCGACAGCGCAAACAGCCCATGGGGCCTCAGAAATCATCACCGAAACTGAGTCGCTGACGACTCGAAAATCATCAACGAAACTGGTTCCACTGGTGATGCAGGCATTCGACAGCGCAAACAGCCCCTGCGGCCTCAGAAATCTTCAACGAAACTGCTTCCACTGGTGACGCATGCATTCGACAGCGCAAACAGCCCCTGCGGCCTCAGAAATCTTCAACGAAACTGCTTCAACGGGTGACGCATGCATTCGAAAGCGCACACAGCCCCTGCGGCTTCAGAAATCTTCAACGAAACTGCTTCCACTAGTGACGCATGGATTCGACAGCGCAAACTGCCCATGGGGCCTCAAAAATCATCAACGAAACTGCTTCCATGGGTGACGCACGCATTCGACAGCGCAAACAGCCCGTGCGGCCTCAGAAAGCTTCAACGAAACTGATTCCACTGGTGACGCATGCATTCGACAGCGCAAACAGCCCGTGCCCCCTCAGAAATCTTCAACGAAACTGCTTCCACTGGTGACGCATGGATTCGACAGCGCAAACAGCACATGGGGCTCAGAAATCATCAACGAACTGCTTCCACGGGTGACGCATGCATTCGACAGCGCAAACAGCCCATGCGGCCTAAGAAATCTTCAACGAAACAGCTTCCACTGGTGACGAATGGATTCGACAGCGTAAACAGACCCTTAGGCCTCGGAAATCATCAACGAAACTGCTTCCACGGGTGACGCATGCATTCGACAGTGCAAACAGCCCCTGCGGCCTCAGAAATCTTCAACGAAACAGCTTCCACTGGTGACAAATGGATTCGACAGCGTAAACAGGCCCTTGGGCCTCAGAAATCTTCAACGAAACTGCTTCCACTGGTGACGCATGCATTCGACAGCGCAAACAGCCCCTGCGGCTTCAGAAATCTTCAACGAAACTGCTTCCAGTGGTGACGCATGGATTCAACAGCGCAAACAGCCCATGGGGCCTCAGAAATCATCAACGAAACTGGTTCCACGGGTCACGCATGCATTCGACAGCGCAAACAGCCCCTGCGGCTTCAGAAATCTTCAACGAAACTGCTTCCACTAGTGACGCATGGATTCGACAGCGCAAACTGCCCAAGGGGCCTCAGAAATCATCAACGAAACTGCTTCTACGGGTGACGCACGCATTCGACAGCGCAAACAGCCCATGGGCCTCAGAAATCATCAACGAAACTGGTTCCACGGGTGACGCATGCATTCGACAGGCCAAACAGTCCCTGCGGCCTCAG
Organism: Populus trichocarpa; assembly: GCF_000002775.5. NCBI lineage: Eukaryota > Viridiplantae > Streptophyta > Magnoliopsida > Malpighiales > Salicaceae > Populus > Populus trichocarpa. The sequence goes on from NW_026291155.1 coordinate 47,581, forward strand.
AAATCATCAACGAAACTGCTTCCACGGGTGTTAAATGCATTCGACAGCGCAAACAGCCCCTGCGGCCCAGAAATCTTCAACGAAACTGATTCCACTGGTGACGCATGCATTCGACAGCGCAAACAGCCCCTGCGGCCTCAGAAATCTTCAACGAAACTGTTTCCACTGGTGACGCATGCATTCGACAGCGCAAACAGCCCCTGCGGCCTCAGAAATCTTCAACGAAACTGCTTCCACTGGTGACGCATGGATTCGACAGCGCAAACAGCCCATGGGGATTCAGAAATCATCAACGAAACTGCTTCCACGGGTGACAAATACATTCAACAGCGCAAACAGCCCCTGCAGCCTCAAAAATCTTCAACGAAACTCCTTCCACTGGTGACGCATGCATTCGACAGCGCAAACAGCCCCTGCGGCCTTAGAAATCTTCAACGAACATGCTTCCACTGGTGACGTATGGATTCGACAGCGCAAACAGCCCATGGGGCCTCAGAAATCATCAACGAAACTGAGTCGCTGGCGACTCGAAAATCATCAACGAAACTGCTTCAACGGGTGACGCATGCATTCGAAAGCGCAAACAGCCCCTGCGGCCCCAGAAATCTTCATCGAAAATGTTTCCACTGGCGACGCATGCATTCGTCAGCGCAAACAGCCCATGCGGCTTCAGAAATCTTCAACGAAACTGATTCCACTGGTGACGCATGCATTCGACAGCGCAAACAGCCCCTCGGCGTCTGAAATCTTCAACGAAACTGCTTCCACTGGTGACGCATGGATTCGACCGCGCAAACAGCCAATGGGGCCTCGGAAATCATCAACGAAACTGTTTCCACAGGTGACGCATGCATTCGACAGCGCAAACAGCCCCTACGGCTTCAGAAATCTTCAACGAAACTGCTTCCACTGGTGACGCATGGATTCGACAGCGCAAACAGCCCATGGGGCCTCAGAAATCATCACCGAAACTGAGTCGCTGACGACTCGAAAATCATCAACGAAACTGGTTCCACTGGTGATGCAGGCATTCGACAGCGCAAACAGCCCCTGCGGCCTCAGAAATCTTCAACGAAACTGCTTCCACTGGTGACGCATGCATTCGACAGCGCAAACAGCCCCTCGGCTTCAGAAATCTTCAACGAAACTGCTTCCAGTGGTGACGCATGGATTCGACAGCGCAAACAGCCCATGGCGCCTCAGAAATCATCAACGAAACTGCTTCAACGGGTGACGCATGCATTCGAAAGCGCACACAGCCCCTGCGGCTTCAGAAATCTTCAACGAAACTGCTTCCACTAGTGACGCATGGATTCGACAGCGCAAACTGCCCATGGGGCCTCAAAAATCATCAACGAAACTGCTTCCATGGGTGACGCACGCATTCGACAACGCAAACAGCCCGTGCGGCCTCAGAAAGCTTCAACGAAACTGATTCCACTGGTGACGCATGCATTCGACAGCGCAAACAGCCCGTGCCCCCTCAGAAATCTTCAACGAAACTGCTTCCACTGGTGACGCATGGATTCGACAGCGCAAACAGCACATGGGGCTCAGAAATCATCAACGAACTGCTTCCACGGGTGACGCATGCATTCGACAGCGCAAACAGCCCATGCGGCCTAAGAAATCTTCAACGAAACAGCTTCCACTGGTCACGAATGGATTCGACAGCGTAAACAGACCCTTAGGCCTCGGAAATCATCAACGAAACTGCTTCCACGGGTGACGCATGCATTCGACAGTGCAAACAGCCCCTGCGGCCTCAGAAATCTTCAACGAAACAGCTTCCACTGGTGACAAATGGATTCGACAGCGTAAACAGGCCCTTGGGCCTCAGAAATCTTCAACGAAACTGCTTCCACTGGTGACGCATGCATTCGACAGCGCAAACAGCCCCTGCGGCTTCAGAAATCTTCAACGAAACTGCTTCCAGTGGTGACGCATGGATTCAACAGCGCAAACAGCCCATGGGGCCTCAGAAATCATCAACGAAACTGGTTCCACGGGTCACGCATGCATTCGACAGCGCAAACAGCCCCTGCGGCTTCAGAAATCTTCAACGAAACTGCTTCCACTAGTGACGCATGGATTCGACAGCGCAAACTGCCCAAGGGGCCTCAGAAATCATCAACGAAACTGCTTCTACGGGTGACGCACGCATTCGACAGCGCAAACAGCCCATGGGCCTCAGAAATCATCAACGAAACTGGTTCCACGGGTGACGCATGCATTCGACAGGCCAAACAGTCCCTGCGGCCTCAGAAATCATCAACGAAACTGCTTCCACGGGTGTTAAATGCATTCGACAGCGCAAACAGCCCCTGCGGCCCAGAAATCTTCAACGAAACTGATTCCACTGGTGACGCATGCATTCGACAGCGCAAACAGCCCCTGCGGCCTCAGAAATCTTCAACGAAACTGTTTCCACTGGTGACGCATGCATTCGACAGCGCAAACAGCCCCTGCGGCCTCAGAAATCTTCAACGAAACTGCTTCCACTGGTGACGCATGGATTCGACAGCGCAAACAGCCCATGGGGATTCAGAAATCATCAACGAAACTGCTTCCACGGGTGACAAATACATTCAACAGCGCAAACAGCCCCTGCAGCCTCAAAAATCTTCAACGAAACTCCTTCCACTGGTGACGCATGCATTCGACAGCGCAAACAGCCCCTGCGGCCTTAGAAATCTTCAACGAACATGCTTCCACTGGTGACGTATGGATTCGACAGCGCAAACAGCCCATGGGGCCTCAGAAATCATCAACGAAACTGAGTCGCTGGCGACTCGAAAATCATCAACGAAACTGCTTCAACGGGTGACGCATGCATTCGAAAGCGCAAACAGCCCCTGCGGCCCCAGAAATCTTCATCGAAAATGTTTCCACTGGCGACGCATGCATTCGTCAGCGCAAACAGCCCATGCGGCTTCAGAAATCTTCAACGAAACTGCTTCCACTGGTGACGCATGCATTCGACAGCGCAAACAGCCCCTCGGCGTCTGAAATCTTCAACGAAACTGCTTCCACTGGTGACGCATGGATTCGACCGCGCAAACAGCCAATGGGGCCTCGGAAATCATCAACGAAACTGTTTCCACGGGTGACGCATGCATTCGACAGCGCAAACAGCCCCTACGGCTTCAGAAATCTTCAACGAAACTGCTTCCACTGGTGACGCATGGATTCGACAGCGCAAACAGCCCATGGGGCCTCAGAAATCATCACCGAAACTGAGTCGCTGACGACTCGAAAATCATCAACGAAACTGGTTCCACTGGTGATGCAGGCATTCGACAGCGCAAACAGCCCCTGCGGCCTCAGAAATCTTCAACGAAACTGCTTCCACTGGTGACGCATGAATTCGACAGCGCAAACAGCCCCTGCGGCTTCAGAAATCTTCAACGAAACTGTTACCCCTGGTGACGCATGGATTCGACAGCGCAAACAGCCCATGGGGCCTCAGAAATCATCACCGAAACTGAGTCGCTGACGACTCGAAAATCATCAACGAAACTGTTTCCACGGGTGACGCATGCATTCGACAGCGCAAACAGCCCCTGCGGCTTCAGAAATCTTCAACGAAACTGCTTCCACTAGTGACGCATGGATTCGACAGCGCAAACTGCCCAAGGGGCCTCAGAAATCATCAACGAAACTGCTTCTACGGGTGACGCACGCATTCGACAGCGCAAACAGCCCATGGGCCTCAGAAATCATCAACGAAACTGGTTCCACGGGTGACGCATGCATTCGACAGGCCAAACAGTCCCTGCGGCCTCAGAAATCATCAACGAAACTGCTTCCACGGGTGTTAAATGCATTCGACAGCGCAAACAGCCCCTGCGGCCCCGAAATCTTCAACGAAACTGATTCCACTGGTGACGCATGCATTCGACAGCGCAAACAGCCCCTGCGGCCTCAGAAATCTTCAACGAAACTGTTTCCACTGGTGACGCATGCATTCGACAGCGCAAACAGCCCCTGCGGCCTCAGAAATCTTCAACGAAACTGCTTCCACTGGTGACGCATGGATTCGACAGCGCAAACAGCCCATGGGGATTCAGAAATCATCAACGAAACTGCTTCCACGGGTGACAAATACATTCAACAGCGCAAACAGCCCCTGCAGCCTCAAAAATCTTCAACGAAACTCCTTCCACTGGTGACGCATGCATTCGACAGCGCAAACAGCCCCTGCGGCCTTAGAAATCTTCAACGAACATGCTTCCACTGGTGACGTATGGATTCGACAGCGCAAACAGCCCATGGGGCCTCAGAAATCATCAACGAAACTGAGTCGCTGGCGACTCGAAAATCATCAACGAAACTGCTTCAACGGGTGACGCATGCATTCGAAAGCGCAAACAGCCCCTGCGGCCCCAGAAATCTTCATCGAAAATGTTTCCACTGGCGACGCATGCATTCGTCAGCGCAAACAGCCCATGCGGCTTCAGAAATCTTCAACGAAACTGATTCCACTGGTGACGCATGCATTCGACAGCGCAAACAGCCCCTCGGCGTCTGAAATCTTCAACGAAACTGCTTCCACTGGTGACGCATGGATTCGACCGCGCAAACAGCCAATGGGGCCTCGGAAATCATCAACGAAACTGTTTCCACGGGTGACGCATGCATTCGACAGCGCAAACAGCCCCTACGGCTTCAGAAATCTTCAACGAAACTGCTTCCACTGGTGACGCATGGATTCGACAGCGCAAACAGCCCATGGGGCCTCAGAAATCATCACCGAAACTGAGTCGCTGACGACTCGAAAATCATCAACGAAACTGGTTCCACTGGTGATGCAGGCATTCGACAGCGCAAACAGCCCCTGCGGCCTCAGAAATCTTCAACGAAACTGCTTCCACTGGTGAACTGCACATTTTCGACAGCGCACACAGCAGACCCCCTCCGGCTTCAGAAATCTTCAACGAAAATGCTTCCAGTGGTGCACGCATGGATTCGACAGCGCAAACAGCCCATGGCGCCTCAGAAATCATCAACGAAACTGCTTCAACGGGTGACGCATGCATTCGAAAGCGCACACAGCCCCTGCGGCTTCAGAATCTTCACCGAAACTGCTTCCACTAGTGACGCGATGGATTCGACAGCGCAAACTGCCCATGGGGCCTCGAAAACTCATCAACGAAACTGCTTCCATGGTGACGCACGCATTCGACAGCGCAAACAGCCCGTGCGGCCTTCAGAAAGCTTCAACGAAACTGATTCCATGAGCTGGTGACGCATGCATTCGACAGCGCAAACAGCCCGTGCCCCCCTCAGAATCTTCAACGAAACTGCTTCCACTGGTGACGCATGGATTCGACA
>NW_026291156.1:0-45437 GCF_000002775.5 Populus trichocarpa
TAGAGAACCATGGAAGGGAGATTATCTCACCAACACCCACACAAAAAGTGTGGCAAACAAGAAGTTTTATTAATCTGAATTGTCTAACTTACAAGTCTGGTTATTCATTTATTATACTAACTCTAGAGTTAAATAAACCCTAATGGACCCCTCCTTAGGTGGACTTATATGAAGCCCACTTACAATTGACCCAAATAAGTAATAATAACCCAAAGACTAAGAAGAAAATAATTAAAAACAATAAAAATCCAAAAATTACCATCCTAAATATGCTAGAATCAGATTTTTCACCCTTAAAAAGTCCCAAATAAACAAGGAAATCGGATCTGAAGGTAGAATAATTCTGAAGTCTTCTTTTCTTGTTGTAGCTCGGATGAATAAGAAATCCTTGTAAGAAAAAGATTTTTAAACATTAATGAATCCTTGCCACACTTGGAAAACTATTGCATCCAATTAAAGATCCTTGAAATTAGGATATTATCAAAACAAGCTGCCACATCCTTTAGAAAAAGAATCCTAGCCAAATAGAAGTCCACAAGTCAAAAGGAAGTAAATAACAAAATTCATACCGCCTCTGTTGACCAGTATCGTGATGCCTTCCTGAACTCCGATTGACTTGAAATTTTAACTCTAGGTAGGACAACATGTCACGATACTCCACGTAAAATGTCAGCCCGATCCAACGATCGGATTGAGAATTATGACTATTGTTGTAAAACTGGATAGTTGCACTTTTTACGTCAAAATCCAAATTTAACCTTGCCTGGATCGTATCAGCTGCTAAGTTGGTTCTATTTGGTGTTGGTTTCAATTCTGTAAGATCGCAAGAAAGTGAGACGAGAGGTGTGAGCGTTTGAGGATATTAAGAGTGTTTGACAAAACACAAACGGCGTGAGGATATTGTTTTTCAGTCCACTAACCAAGTTTTGCAGGTACTATTATGTCAGATAAATATTGATTCGCGAACAAGAAGTATAAGGATGATGCCACGAAGTCAGTTGTTCTTCAATAAGTCGTTTTTCAATTCTTTAGAGAACCAAGGAAGGGAGAGTATCCCACCAACACACACATAAAGTGCAGCAAATAAGAAGTTTCATTAAAATGAATTGTCTAACTTACATATGTGGTTCTGCCTTTATTTATACTGACTCTAGACTTAAACAAACCCTAATGGACCCCTATATGTGGACTTATATGATGTCCACTTACAGTTAAACCCAAATAAATATAATTAACCCTAAACTAAGAAGAAAATAATATAATAATAATAATTCCGAATCAATATCTTAAATATGATAGGATTAGATTGTTGCCTTTTAGAAGTCTCAAGTAAGATAGGAGAATCAAATCTGAAGTTTGCCTCCTCTTTAGTTTCCTTGTTTGCAAAGTATTCTATGTTATCTTGGAAGCTTATTTAATGATAGATTCCTACTATAATAAGGATAGAATAATTGTTTCCATATACCATAAGGATTCCAAATTAATGTGGAGTCCATACTACACATGGAAACTATGTTGTTGCCCATTAAATATTCTTACAAGACTAGAAAATTCCCAAAACTAGCCACCACATCCTTGTAGAAAAAGAATCCTAACCAAATAGGAAGTCCACAAGTCAAAACATGTCAGGAGACTCCATGAAAATTTCAATTCGATCCAATAATCGGATTGAGAATTATGTTTGTTGCTGTAAAAACTGGATAATTGTGTATTTTACGTTAGAATCCGAATTTGATTGTTTTTTTCATTGCTCGGATCGTATTAGTTAGAGTGCTGGACATAAGTAATGCCATGTTGAACGTTGTTGTTTATTGAATTAATAGGCGGGAAAGGTTCAACTAGCATGCTATTATCCATCGAATAATAGGGTTTTAGCTGAGTTGTCTTCTTCAGGCCAGTGGACTTCTTTCATTCCTTGGCTAACTGACATTGTTGCTTTTCAAAAGAAATACTTAATAGAGTAAGAGGTGACGTGACAACCTACAAAGCTGGTGGCTTTCCTGAAGCTTTCATCCCTAGGGAACTTTCCATACTGCATTTGAAATTTCTCCCCTGGCGAGTCCCCACTTTTCCTGAAGTCATCTTCTCACCCAAGCATTCTGTCCCTTGATCAACCTGCATTAACATCCTTATCCGAAGCAGAATACCAGAAGAGTATTTCACCATGGCTTTGAAACATCTCTTGAAGTTAAACCCTCAAGTTCTGTCCCGTTTAGTTTGACTATCCCCTATTGCACCTTGGCGATCTTTGTTTCTGATGAAGGGACTCGCACCATTCTGAAGCTCTAAGTTAGGGAAAGAAACATCTACCCTTGTAGCTGGAATATCCGAGAACACAACCTTCTTACCTAACTCTTTTTGTTGAATGTCTAACTCTGCAACAACGTTAGGCATGTCTCCCATCCGGACTCGTACCATTCTGAAGCTCTAAGTTAGGGAAAGAAAAATCTACGCTTGTAGCTGGAATATCCGAGAACACAACCTTCTTACCCAACTCTCTTTGTTGAATGTCTAGCTCTGTAACAACGTTAGGCATGCCTCCCATCCTTAACCAGTTTCCTTCCTCTACTATAGTCAAAGAATTCACCGAAGATTCCATAGAGAACACGAAAAAAAACAGACACAAAGAGGGGAGCACAAGAACTGAAAAAAATTGTAACTTCGCCCAAAACAAGCTGAAACTTGGCATCACTTGTGTGGAAGCACACAATAACTTACCAAAACAAATCCAAATGATGAAGAAACTGAATTGGGGGACGAAACTTGAAAGAAACCGAACAAAAAACCAACCGAAACTAAAAGAAAACGAACGTTAAAGCATAATCAGATACAAAGGAAACCAAATCTGATCATGTAGGAGGAAAAGAAATGAGGAGAAAGGAGAGAGCATTCATACAATATTATAGTACTATCGCAACACCTTTTCACATTTTTCAGTTTTTGAAGGAACTCAATTTGACTTATCAAAGATTAACTGGCTTCGTTATATTATTATACTTCATTCCAATAGTGTTGGTGCCTTAGGGCAAGTTTCCATTGTGTCATATTCTCAAACCTGTTTTTCATTTTCTTGGGGAAGTATCATCTTCGTTAGGGAGGTTCGCATCACCATAAGTCCTAACTCTTTATCTACCTAGCCCTTCTTTCCTTGCATAGCTAGGATGAATCCTTGTAAGAAAAGGATTTTGGAACATTGACGAATCCTTGCCACTTGAAAATTATGATGCAGCTCGTTAAACATCCTTGTAGAACTAGAAAATTCTCAAAATAAGATGTCACATCCTTGTAGGAAAAGGATCCTTGTTAAATAGGAAGTCTACAAGTCAAAGAAAGTACATATCAAAATTCATACAACCTATTCTGACCTCTATTGTAAGTCCTTCCCGAGTTTCGATTCACATGAAAACTTACCCTAACATAGAAAAATATCCTATGAAATCTTCTGGTAAAGTTTCAGCTCAATCCAACGGTGTGATTTGGAATTATGCTCAATAGCATAAAACTGAACGGTAGGAATTTTTATGCCACAATCTGAATTCGACCTTGCTTGGATCATATCATTTCCTCTCTCTTCAAGATAATTCATCCTCGAATCACCAACAGGTTTAATGGACAATTCCTTACCTCTTGTTGATACCTTTGGAGTTCTTTTCTTGCACGCACTAGCCTCCAATAACATTGTATGAATGTAAAAGCCGATAATAATTTTATAAAAGCACGTCTTGCCATCCACTTGTGTATATATTTCATAAAAGCACGTTTTTCATCCTTTGGGCGCTGAATTCTAGCTCTCCATTCTTCACGTTCTTTATTTATTTTCTTATAAATCTTAGCAATTCATTTAACCTCGCGCTTTTTATCTAACCTCAAAGAAGCATTATGCACATAAATCTTTGAAACTAATAACCTTCGTTTCTCTTCCTTACTCATATTGAATCTCCTCTTATCAGCCCACCTTTTGACCCTAATACCATTGTTCGATTTCGAATTAACCCTAACTTTTCTCAAATCTTGGTTACTTATACCAGCTTCATTGCCATGTTTCTCCACCTTCTCAAGTCTTCACACACGTTCCCCATCACAAAATTCACCCTCTCCATCATCTTCATCAAGGCTTGAATTTGGAACTTTACATCGCCCTCGGGAGGGGGTGGTGTGTTATTATAATTTGACATGATTATACCTGAAAAAAGTGGTTAGTGGTATCAAAAAAAATATTTCCTCAAAATTAGGCTCTTCACTACAATAAATTCATCACACCTTTTACCTCGCAACTTACTTTCTTTCGGTTATGTTGAAATTAAAAATCCAACCAATCAAAGTCATAGGCTTTGGCAATGCTTCAATTTATGAATACAGACTCAAGAACAAATATATATACTGAAAAAAAAAGAGCAAAACTATCTATGATTACGATTTGGCGAGTAACAATGCAAATTCATACGAATTGTGGATGAAAAGAAGACGTGAAATAAAAATTAACGAAGACCCTTATTTGACTCCTAAATAACCCCAATATAACAGAAATAAACTGATTTGGTGAAAACAAACAGAAGACAAACATGGTTTGAAACTTGACGTAAATCTGACTTGTTACATAATTTTAAAGCACTAGAATTGAAACTAAAACTTAACGATATTGGAAGGATATAAAATTAAGTATGTAGTATTCTGATACCCAACACACTACAAATTGCAGCTTATCTCTAGGTATCAAAATCTGTGTATGATCAGTTTGCGGTAAAATTAAACCTTGAATTGAAACCTCAAGAAACAAATATTGAAATAAGCCCAAATTTAATATATAGTATGGTCTCACCCCCAGTAGTAAATATATAAAATTTAAATTAATTATGAGGTGGTTTGTTTAGGGTCCTTTATGAGTTGTGTTTTTGCTATAGAATTGCAACAAGTTTTGAATATCGTGTCTTTCTTTTGTTTTTCCTTTTTTGTTTTTACTTTTATGTTACTAATATGCTAGAGACAGTAACAAAATGAAATATTGTTTTTTTTTCCTTTTTTTTTAGTATTCTGCAGACATAAAGAAGATAAGACCTGATCCTAGAGCCTAGCTCTGAGACAAACTAATGTGAATCTTGTAATCACGTGGTCACGCAACTCACAATCTAGATTGAGATTTGATCCTGAAAAGCCAAAAAAGATCTGATGGGAGTGTAACACAATGGAAACGTGCCCCAAGTCACCAACACTATTGGAATGTAGTTGAATGACACCACAAAACTAGTTAATCTTCATTAAGTCAGATTCAGTTTGTTCAAGAACCAAAGAATGCAAGAATCTCTATCACACGTTAAAACTGAAAAATTCAGAAGTGTTATTCGTCAATGGCTGCTGAAATTTAGGCTTCTTTGTAAATAAGTAAAATCATTGGCTTGTGAGTGAAAAATACAGATCTGACCTCACCCTCTCTAGCATAAAAATTAGGTTGTTTCTTTAGTTTTTCCACACAATTCTCATCACCCTTCCTAGCTTTCTTCACTCCTCTTGTCTTACCTCCATTCTCAGCCAGATTTGGGTGTTTTTGAGTAGTAGTTGAATGGTCTGATTTGTTTGGAGTGTTGCCCAAATATTTGTTTGTGTTTGGATGGGTGGTCGAATGGGTTGTAGTGGTGTTTTGGGTTCTGGTTGAATCTGGTGGTCTTCTCTCCCCTTATTCCTCACCTTGATTTTCTCTCCCCATCGCCTCATGCTCACTTTTTAGCTTTATTTGATCATCATACACCTGTTTGGGTGTAAGAGGTATAAGAGTGATGATTTTACCATCTTTTACAATGGTATACTTATTTTTAACCCCATCATGAATTACCTTCCTATCATATTGTCATGGTCTCCCCAACAAGATGTGACTTGCTTGCATTGGTACCACGTTGCACAAAACTTCATCAACATATGTCCCAATAAAAAATGAAACCACAACCTGTTTAATCACTTTCACTTCGCCATAATCATTCAGTCATGGCAATCTATATGGTTTAGCATACTTAACAATACACAAATTCAGTTTACTAACATACTACAAACATTAACACAACTTCTACTATCTATAATTAAACTACACGCCATACTTTGTACATAACAATGCCTTTGGAAGATGTTCTCCCTTTGTTGATTAGTTTGATCTTCCTTGACCTGAACCTGAAGTGTTCGCCTTATAACCAAGGACTCCTCAACCGGTAATGCTAACTCATCCCCATCACTATCCTTCAATGGTGGCATGCCTTCACAATCTGATCTGTCACTTTCAGATTCAATATCACCATTATCTGTAATCATCATGAGTACGTTTAGGTTGAGTTTCAGATTTAACTTTGGCACCAGTAGGGACATCAACTTTAGCCTTTGGTGGTTCGGTTCTGGAAGGAACAAAGGACCTCGGCCGGATAGTACCCTCTCTTTTTAGATTCGGCTTCCAGATGATGAAGAACCTGAATTAAACGTTGGCTGAAAATGTCCCTTCCTAAGTTGTTGAGACGATCAAAAGATTGATATCTTATCCCAAGTGCAGGAGTGTCGAAGTAATAAATAACCCGGCAAGACCGGGGTCGAACCACAGGTAGGTGAACTATATAAAATTATAAACAATAAATGAAAAGAAGTTTAAGAGAACTTTTGAGATGTGATATTGATGTAAGGATTAAACAAAGATAAAACAATTGTCAAGGTTAGAGGATCCACTAATGGTATTTCAAATAAGTATAGTATAAACTCTTTTTATTACTCAACTGGAAACCACACACAAAGAAGGTTCCAATTGGATTATAAATTATTAACATGATTATATTAATTATCTTATTTGAGTAATGCCAATACTTGTAAATGTGGTCAGGTATTCTTGGTGATAACTTATATTAACAAGAAATCAAGTTCCTTTCATAAAAACAGGTTTCCGTTATACCATACAGTTGGTTATGAAAGGATCAAGTATTTGTTGTACCAAGGGTTGTACAACACAAATCTAGATTAATCATTTAACAAGCAAGATATTAAGAGTAAGTAAGGTAACAAATACAAAACATGTTAGTATCAAACATTAAACTCCATGTTGAGTTTATACTATACTTATTCTTACACTATTAGTGTACCCTTTTCACCTTAACAAAATAAACTTAGCTAAACATAATGAAGATGAGAAACATAAATAAACAAAATAAAATTATAATATGATATACATTAACTAAGTAAAGGAAAGGAAATGAAAAACATAAACAAGTGATTAATATAACATGAAATAAAACTTGAACATTACAAAATACAAAGAAAGAGATCAAGAGCAAGATCTTGATCTGAAAACCAAGATGTCTAAATGTATGGCAAATGCCTCCATTTATAGGCTAAAATTCAGAACTATTGATTTGATGACTAATTATTGAGTGGGTGGCCACCTCTTGACTTGGTGACAACCATTATCTTTTTGTCTGAACAAAACATCATTACTAACATCATAATTTGAACAGATAATATTCATGAAAGTTCTGGGAATTTATCTCGAGATATGGGCTGAACACTGAACAGTGTCTGGGCTGCAGGACAGATTCCGACTTCTCTTTTGTTGTTACAATGTGAACTTAAAAACGACCGTTTTGAATCTTGGACTCCTCATGAAAATTTTAGGCCTATATCTTAGCTTTCCATCCATATAAACCAGACTTAAATCCATGTTCTACAGCTCTAGTTATGATCCAATAACCGAATGATGTTCCAGTTTGAATTAAACCAACATCTCTTCTTTAAGCTTAGCCCTCTCTTTGTCTGTTCACTTTCAATAATTAAACTCATCAATCAATCCTTTAAATTGTGAGATATGCCTACATTCAAAATGAACATTTACTATAAATTAAAGATATCTTATGTTATCAGACTTGTTATTATAAAACATACTCAAGTTAGGGAATTTAATGATACTTTAAGTGCAATATGATGATATAAAACCTTAATGAAAATGCACTTTTAAGTACTAATCATATCCCCCAATCAGCTTATTACTAGTCCCTGGTAATCAAAGCGTTAAAACAATTTGCGACATTCAAAAGCAAGGCATTCATCATGCAACTTCCATTAATCTATCCAAATAAACAAACTCTCGTTATATTTATATATCTGCTTTATACTTCTTAAACAAGATATTAATAAATCTTCATTTTGTGCTCAATATATCAACACATAGTTATGGGGCTTTGCTTGGATGAAAACACAATTTTGTTCTAATGTTTTTCTAAGGTTAACTTCATGAGGTTGGGATTATTATCTTTTTTTTAATATATATACATATAACTTAAAACACAATGCATCTTTAACCCATGTAACAAGCTTTAGGCTAATGACTCCCAGACCAGTTGGTCTTAGGGCATTAGGTGTTGAGACGCCCCTACGAGCTTAGTAACTCGGGTTGCAGATACTGATACGTATATAGTGTAATTTTTGATTCCCTTAAGCTTTTCTCCTTAACTCATGTAACAAGCACTAGGTCAATAGCTCCCAAGTCAGTTGACTTTAGGGTATTAGGTGTTAAAACACCCCTTCTAGCTTAATTGCTTAGGTTAAGGAGGCTATGAAACCAAACTTATCTATGTTTTTATTAACATCAATATTATCAATTTGTTTTTGTTTTTGTTTTTTTTTTTGCAAATTATATACTATCCCTTTCCCTTAGTTGTTACCTTTAACAAAAGAACATAAATAATATAATAATCCAATGTGCAACCCACAATCATATGTTAAAGTGTGTGTGAAAATAAAGGTTTAAGAATACTTGTAAAATGAGTATATGAGCAGAATCAAGTGATAACAATGCGAGAGTTTGTAAACCTGAATATTTCAAGAAGTGTTATGATAGACCTTGATAAGAATATTTACTAAGATGCGTCTCAAGAGTCAATAAAATTTCTCCTTACTCTACCATCTTAATAATAACAATTTTGTCAAATGGTTTTAATAACAACAAAAGTTAGTTTTTTTTAACTTACAACTACCCCCTCCCCCCAATCAAAATGAAACATTTTCCTCAATGTTCGAAGGTAGAGTATAGAAGACATCACCTGAAGCAGCGACTATTGACAAACCTGAAACACACTGAGGAAATAACAAAACAGAAAATATCATGCTATTAATAAAACCAAAAGACACAAGTTCTTACAAACTAAGGCTCAAATCCAATCTAAACTTTTTACGGTTTTCCCTGGTTGACCAGTTTATGCAACTCATGGAGGGATCAATTACAGGGATGAAAGACTATAGTTGATTAATCAATTGTTCAGCAGTAGCAGCAGAGATTATGATTTGTTGTGCCGGAGATGTTAGAAAATTATGTTCCACAGCATGATCAAGAAAAGACAACAAATTATCATAAAAACCATTAACATTTAACAAACCTTATGTTTATGGTGAATGTGAAGTTGGGCCCAAGAGGAAATATGAAATATCTTTTCTAATGTGCCCAGACCACCTAGTAAGGCAATGAAAGCATCAGCGTGTTTAAACATTGTATTCAGGCGTTCAGACATTATGGAGACCTGTAGTTCCTCTCTAATTGTTTTTCCAATGATGTCCCCTTTGGCTAAAGCTTTGAGGACGACCCCCAAAACTTGACTGCCTCCTAAAAATACAGCTATTGACACACCCCTCATTAACCCAGGGCTGCCTCCCCCATACACTAAATGAATCTTTCTCTCAGCTAGTACCCGACCAAGATGATTTGCTGATTCTAAAAACTCTTTTTCTTTCCCAGGATTGGATCCACCAAAAACACAAATATTTCTTATTTGATGACTTGAGAAACCTGTCATTTCTACACACTTTTATATCTGTTAAACGTATGAGTTGAGTAGAAATGAAGGGAAGGAAGAGAAGATTTTATAGAGGAGAAATTAAAAATGCAATCATACCACCTATATGTAGGCTAGTTGAAGTCTCCCTCTCTCTCTCTTTATTTTTGGTCAAAACATACAATGTACAGGTAATTGTGATTGTCGCTCACATCTTTCCTTGGTTTTACGTCCAAGAACGGCTTAAACGCCCTCTATGGGTCGGTAATAAGCTTCCCATCCAGTTTTCTTAAAAACTGACAAATAGGGTCTTTTTTTTAGTCAAATTCCAAAAACTAAGTCGATCATGTTCTTTATAAAAATGGAGCTATAAATCATGAATTGCACGATGCACATCTCCACTAGGATGCGTCTCAAGAGTTAATAGAAGATTATCTAAAGACTCCTTACTCAATCCATTCTTAATGAATTGTATTTTATCTTCACGGTTTATAGATACCATTCCTAAAGAACGACATTGTGCATTACAAGTCCGTCTGGCACATCGGTGACAGACTTTCAGTCGTTTTGCACGACGTTTCTTTGTGAAAGTGCTTTTAACTGTCCCAGGCATGTATGAAATAAAAGAATTGGAAGACTCACCTGATAATCAGACCTTTGCTTTAATCATCCAACGAATATCTTTAGGAATTCCATGGTTCATTAACAACCTTAATCTTTCACACCTAGCACTTTAAATTTTTGCAATCGCATTTGAAGGCGAAGCGGGAAAATACTTTTTCAATTTTTCAAGAGTGGTGTTCGTTTTTTAGATGAGAGGAAAAGAGATGCAAAGAAAAGAGAAGGAGCAAGGAATTAAAACAAATATATACACATATATCAGTTATCATGGGAAACTGAAAGAACTGACATAAGAGTCACGGAGTACCGTTATCCGCCATTTGACCGGGGTTGGAGAAAGACTAGCAAAACAAGAGTCACACCAAAAAGAAAGACAACAACAATGTGAGAAAAACAAAATAATCAACCTTTATATACAAGATCATTCAAACCAATGGATTCATTTTCACTAGGAAAATTATCAAAGTACCATTCTTTGGATTCTCAATATCAAAAGCCCCATAAGGATACACATGTTTCACAATAAATAGACTGCTCCATCTTGATCTTAACTTTCCAGGAAATAAATGGAGTCGAGAATTATAAAGCAAAACTTTTTGACCAACATCAAATGTTTTTCTCAAGATTCTCTTGTCATGAAACTCTTTGATTCTTGCTTTATGAATTTTTGAATTCTCATATGCATCATTTCTTATTTCCTCAAGCTCATTTATTTGTAACTTGTGCAGCTGGTTAGCATCATCAAGGTTTGAATTGAAAGCTTTGATAGCCCAATAAGCTTTATGTTCAAGTTCCACAGGCAAGTGACAAGATTTTCCATAAACCAACCTATAAGGTGACATACCTAATGATGTTTAAAAACCAGTATGATAAGCCCAAAGTGCATCATTAAGTCTTAAAGACCAGTCCTTTCGATTAGGGTTCACTGTTTTTTCCAAGATTTGTTTGATCTCCCTATTAGCAAGTTCTACTTGTCCACTTGTCTGAGGGTGATAAGGGGTGGCAACTTTGTGTGTGATTTCATATTTTTTTCATTAAAGACTCAAATGGCTTGTTGCAGAAATGTGTTCCTCCATCACTTATCATGATCATTGTTTCGACTTGGAATTGCTTCTATCCATTTTGAAACATAATCCACTGCGACTAGTATGTACACAAAACCAAATAATAGAGGAAATGGACCCATGAAATCTATACCCTAACAGCCAAAGATTTCAATCACAAGAATAGGATTTAAAGGCATCATATGGCATTTTGAAATAGATCCTAACTTTTGATAATTTTCACAAGTTTTGCAGAATGCATGCGTGTCCTTAAACATGGTGGGCCAATAAAATCCACATTGTAAGATTTTTGCAATCGTCTTCTTTGATGAGAAATGACCCCCACATATCTTAGAATGACAAAATTTAATGACACTACTTACCTTATTGTTGGGAATGCATCTTCGAAATATTTGATCAGGACAATATTTGAATAAGTAAGGGTCATCCCAATAAATCATGTGTGTGCAAATCAAATGACTAATTCCTTTTATGTCAGCTATGGTCCTTCCTAATGCATTTATGTGGATTTTCAAAGTCTGTAATAACTTACCTTCTTGATGAGCATTGGAAGAAATTATTACCAGAAAAGTTTCATTTTCTCTCAAAAATGAGTATTTGAGATTGAATGGTAACGACTTCAAATCAGGTTTTGGTGGTTGAACACTTGAAGGTATGGACTCAATTGATCGTGGTGGCAATTCCTCAATTTTTGGTCTCCAACTATTTGCCTTTGATTCTTCCTGAAAATAAATCATTTACAAATCTTCAGATTCATTAAACTCAATTTCACTTGAAGTAGTTTCAAATTGATCATAAACTAATTTTTCAATAAAGTCTACTTCCTGTAAATCATTATCATCTCCAGTTTGCTTGCAAATATTAAAAACATTCATCTTCAATGTCATGTTTCCAAAAAATAACTTCATCACTCCATATAGTTAATCAATGCATACTAGTTGCAAGAAATGGATGTCCTAAAATAACATGAATTAAATTACATGTTTCAACAGGTTGTGTATCCAAGACAATAAAATCCACAGGATAAATGAAATTATCAACTTGTACTCACACATCTTCAACTATTCATCTCGGTAATTTTACAGATCTATTAGCAAGTAAAAGAGTTATAGAAGTTGGTTTTAACTCACCTAGATTGAGACTTTGAAAAACCGAATATGGAAGTACATTCACACTAGCTCCAAGATCAAGAAAAGCTTTTTCAATTTTATGTTCTCCAATAAATCATGAAATTGTAGGACAACCAGGGTCTTTATATTTCAAAGCATTATTGTTTTGAAGAATGACACTTACTTGTTCGGCTAAAAAGACTTTCTTTTTCACATTCAGTTTTCTCTTCACGATGCATAAGTCTTTCAAAAATTTAGCATAAGAAGGTACCTGTTTAATAGCATCCAACAAAGGTATATTGATCCTTACCTAGTTGAAAGTTTCAAAGATTTCAGAATTGTGGTTGAGTTTCCCTTGTTTGGTCATTGCATGAGGAAATGGAAGTACTAGTGGGGAATCAGTCTTTTCTTTGCAATGTTCAGGTTCAACCATTTCCTTACCTTCAGAGATTAACTCATCATCTTTCTCGCAAGGTTCAAGAATAGGTTTTTCAATAACCTTACCACTGCGAAGAGTAGTGACTGATTTGACTTGATCCATGTGTTGGCTTCCAGAGCTACTCGCACTTGAATTGTATTGCCATTTGGGATTTTGCTGAGGTTGAGATGGAAACTTACCTTTCTAGGAGGGGGAGCATAAGGAGGTACAAATCCATGAGAATTTTGGAAATTATGGTGTGCTTGAAATGGTGGTTGTGAAGTTTGTGCATTATTGTTATCACTCTTCCAACTGAAAGTTGGGTGATTTCTCCAACCCCTATACATTTGTGAGTATGGATTCTGATTTGGCCTTTGGAAACTGTTTGAAGCATTGGCTTGTTCATGGAGACATTCTTTGAAAGAAGGCAAAGTTGGACAATCATTGGTTGAGTGTTCATTAGTTTCACAGATTTGACATACAATTTCTTGAATAGATTTCAATTAACCACTCCTTTTCAATTCTAATGCCTCGACTTTTCTAGCTAAAGATGCAAATTTGGTTTCGAGGTCATGATCTTCCCTAAGGTTATACATACCTCCATTAGATGTATGAGGTTGAGTTTTACCTGGTGCCTCATAAGTACCTGTAGTGTCCCAATTCTGAGCATTTTCAGCTAACAAGTCCATGTATTCCATTGCTTCATCAGGGTCTTTATCTTCAAAAGTTCTATTGCACATCAATTCCACCATTTGTCTATCTTTAGGTGTTAACCCTTCATAAAAAAGTGAAACCAATCTCCATGTTTCAAAACCATGATGAGGACAAGTATTAAACAAGTCTTTATACCTATCATAACACTAGTAAAATGTTTCTCCTGGCTTTTGAGTAAATGTGGTGATTTATCTTTTGACAGAGTTTGTTCTATGAGAAGGGAAAAACTTCTTTAAAAATTGTTGTTTCATTTCATCCCAAGCACGAATGGATCCTGACCTAAGATTTTGTAGCCATGTTTTAGCTTTATAAAGGAAAAGGGCTTTAATCTGATGGTGTTCATGCTACAATTTAAGTCATTACAAGTGTTACAAACTTCTTCAAATTCTCTCAAATGCAAGTAGAGATTTTCTAGATCTAAGCCATGAAAAGTAGGTAAAAGTTGAATAATACCCGACTTAAAATTGAAATGAGATGCATCAGGAGGGAAAACTATACATGATGGTGCACTGGTTTTTGTTGGATTCATGTGGTCTCTTAGTGTTCTAACTCGATTATTCTCATTATTCTCATTATGAAGCGATTGATTATCCTCTTTGGCCATATTTTCTAAAAATGATGAGGATTTCCTAGAAAATCTACCACTTAATGTACGTGACGAAACTCTCATGCACGTGTAGGAAGAGAATAAAAGGAAGAAGAAAACAAAAGAAAAGGAAACAAAAGTTACATACATGAAAAGTGAAAAGAGAAAATAAAATAAATATTATAATTTATACAGGAATTTACCTCCCCGGCAACGGCGCCAAAAACTTGACACGATCAAAATATTGATGTTTTATCCCAAGTGCAGGAGTGTCGAAGTAATAAATAACCCGGCAAGACCGGGGTCGAACCACAGGTAGGTGAACTATATAAAATTATAAACAATAAATGAAAAGAAGTTTAAGAGAACTTTTGAGATGTGATATTGATGTAAAGATTAAACAAAGATAAAACAATTGTCAAGGTTAGAGGATCCACTAATGGTATTTCAAATAAGTATAGTATAAACTCTTTTTTTTACTCAACTGGAAACCACACACAAAGGAGGTTTCAATTGGATTATAAATTATTAACATGATTTTATTAATTATCTTATTTGAGCAATGCCAATACTTGTAAATGTGGTCAGGTATTCATAGTGATAACTTATGTTAACAACAAATCAAGTTCCTTTCATAAACACAAGTGTCCATTATACCATACAGTTGGTTATGAAAGGATCAAGTATTTTGCTATACCAAGGGTTGTACAACACAAATCTAGGTTAATCATTTAACAATAAGTTCTTTTGAATGACAGCACATAAAAGTTGTGTTAAGGTCTTATTAACTACTTCGATTTGGTCATTTGTTTAGGAGTGACAAGTAGAAAACACCAGTTTAGTATCCAATTTCTCCCATAACACCTTTCAAAAATAGCTAAGAAACTTAATATCTTTATCATAAACGATGCTCTTAGGAATCCCATGAAACCGTACTATCTCTCTAAAGAACAATTCAACAATGGTAGTTGCATCATCTGTTTTATAACATGAAATAAGGTGTCATCTTGAAAACCTATCAACAACTATAAAGAATGAACTTGTACCCTGTTATGACCTAGGCAAACCTAAGACGAAGTTCATTGAAATGTCTACCCATGGTTTCTTAGGTACATGTAAAAGGGTATACAAGCCATGTGGTTGAGTCCTAGTCTTTGCTTTCCTACAAGTTATGCATTTGTCACATATATGGTTCACATCTTTTACATTTTATGCCAATAAAAATGCTCCTGCAATGCATTCAAAGTCTTAACAACACCAAAATGCCCTACCAACCCGTCCCCATGAACGTACAAGAAATTCATGCATTGAACTTAATAGAACACATAAACGATTCTCTTTAAACAACTAGCCGTCAAGTCTATAGAACTTCCCAGAAGCCGAAGTTTCACAAGCATTGTAAACATTAGAAAAATCACTATCATCCTTGTACAACTCTTTTATGTGTTCAAATCCTAGAAATCTAGCATCTAAAGTAGATAAAAGAACATACTTGCGCGACAGTGCATCAGCCACAATGTTTTCCTTTCCTTGCTTATACTTGATGACATACAGAAAGTTTCAATAAATTCAACCCATTTGGCGTGTTTCCTTTTCAACTTAACTTACCCTTTCAAGTGCTTCAATGATTCATGATCTAAATGAATCACGAACTCCTTGGGCCACAGGTAATGTTGCCACATCTCTAAAGTTCTTGCTAAAATATACAATGGCCTCCTATCCTGCATTAATACAGCTCGTATACCTATAACTGAAGTATCACATCCAACTTCAAAAGCTTTTGTAAAGTCTGGTGAAGCTAAAATAGGCACTAACACAAAGTTTATCTTTCAATAAATTAAAAGCTTTAACATGCTCATCGTTCCATTTAAATCCAACATATTCACAATTTGAGTTAAAGGTGTTGCAATAGTACAAAAGTCCTTCACAAACCTTCTATAAAAGCTAGCAAGTCCATGAAAACTCCTTACCTCGATCACAGACTTCGGTGTAGGCCAATCCAGGATGACCTTAGCCTTCTCTTTATCCATTTCAATACCCTGCATTGTTACTACATATCCAAGAAACATAATTTTCTTCATGCAAAAGGTACACTTATTGATATAATTCAAGCAAGGTCATATTTGAATTTTTGCGTACAATTTCCTATCGTCCAATTTTACGCTATTAAGCATACTCCAAATCTAACCGTTGGGTTAAGATGAAACTTTACCTGAGGATTCCAGAGATATGC
The DNA here is from genome assembly GCF_000002775.5 of Populus trichocarpa. Lineage (NCBI taxonomy): Eukaryota > Viridiplantae > Streptophyta > Magnoliopsida > Malpighiales > Salicaceae > Populus > Populus trichocarpa. The sequence continues at coordinate 16,528 of NW_026291156.1, forward strand.
TCTATATTGGGGTAAGCTTTCAAGTGAATCGGAGTTTGGAAACGACTAGTGATATAGGTCAGAATAGGCTGTATGAATTTTGTTATTTACTTCTTTTTCACTTGTGGACTTTCTATTTGGCAAAGATCATTTTCCTACGAGGATGTGATAGCTTGTTTTGGGAATCTTCTAGTTCTACAAGGATCTTTAAGGTGATGCAACATAGTTTTCAAGTATGACAAGGATTAATTAATGTTTCAGAATCCTTTTCTTACAAGGATTCTTTATTCATCATAGCTACACAAGGAAAGAAGGGTTGGTGCTATTTAATGATATTTTGGTTTCTTGAAAGGAAACTAAATTGGTAGGTATAAAAGAGAGATTTTTTTTTGATAAGGTAAGTATATTAACCAAAAAATAGTGAAATAACAATAAAGGGTAAAAACCATACAAGGGGCGCTGGCGAACAAACCCGCTTACCTTAAACAAAAGCAAAAACACCATACACAACCAGGGTAAACCTCGGGAATAACTAGGAGAAAATGTCTTCAAAACCTAAAAAGCCAATAAACAAATCAAATAGGATTGAGAATATTATCAGAAAATCCCCACATGATATGAAGTCTTCTATTAGTAATCAAAGAATCCATATTACGAATACATTTAACTTTTGAAACAATACAACTAACAATGTCTCTAAAAACCATCAAACTAGTTCGAGGAGCATCACCATGAAGGCGAACATTCCTCTCCCTCCAAATATAACAAACGACAGAAGCTAATATCAATCTCGTAAACACATAATTAAAAAAGTGATCTCTCAAATTAGAAAGCGGAGAGATAGTTCTAACCTAAGAACAACGGCGAAAGGGAATGAGACATCTGGAGCATATATCAAACCAAATATGATGGGAGAATGGACAATCAAATAATAAGTGATCAACATCTTCCCTATCACCTCTACATAAATGGCATTGGATAGTTTGAATAACACTATAGCACCTGAACTTATTCTAAGTAGAGAGAGCTTCATGAACAACAATCCACAAGATAAATGAAAATCGCGGAATAGCATGTTTATGCCAAACAAGATTCCACCAATCTACTTTGTCCCGAATAGGATGAATAGAGTTCCAAGGGCATCGAATAGAGGACATACCCCTTAGAGCATCCTTCCAACATACAAAGGTCACGCCTTCCATCATCCGTGAGAAAGGAAGTGGGAGAACATCAAATAAGCTTAATCCATTCGGGGGATCTATGAAGGTGGCCTTCCATCATCCCTTCCTAAGCTAGAATCAGTAATAATCCTATCCCCAAAGAACTCCACCAAGGGGCCCAACAAATGCCAATTAAATCAGCAAAAAATTAGGAGATTTGTTTTCTTATTTGTTCAAGTTAAACAAGGAAATCCAAGCTAATCAAGGACCTAAAAGGAGCGGCAACACAAATTTTCCAAATCAGATTTCTCCTAGCTTATATGGAACTTCTATAGGGCAGTAGGAACACACCGGGGAGAGAGAGAGAGAGAGAGAGAGAGAGAGAGAGAGTGGTGCTGTCGGAGCTACATCTACTCCGTCCACCGTTGGATTGTTCTCATTTCTGACTATGTTGTTCCTTCCAACCTTCTCTCAACATTGACCGAACGGATTTGTTATCCAATCAACGAGGTAAGAGATATTGATCTCGCAATATTTCTACTATTCTGCATTTTCAGTTCTGGAACTATGGAGAAGTGGTGAAGTTGCAGCATAGTGAATGGATTGTCATAGACATGAAGGCCTTTGCCATATGTGAAGATTAAATCACAGTTCTTTGGAAAAAGTTTCATTTTTTCTTGCTAGTCTCAGAGTGGTTTGTCGTAGCTTGATTTCTTTTGTTCACCGTTGGATCGTTACCATTTTTTAGTATGTTGTTCTTCGAAACCTACTCTACATCTTGACCGAACGGATCATTGTTATAATCAGTGTGCTGGGAGATATTGGCCTCGTAATTTTGTAATTCTCTCCTTCCTTCATGAACTATTTTGCATCTTGTTGTTTATGAGTTAGGTTGCTGTTATTTCTGAGTTTAGGTTGCTTCTTGGACTCAGTTTATCTTCTTAGAATTTTGTTCTCTCTAGTATTTGTATACTACCATAATGTCTCTATGTTCTTCTGTGGAAAATGTTCCAATGGTTAGCTCTAACATTGAACAACACAATCAAGTTAAGTCTGGACATACATTAAGATTAGAATTGCAAGATATGTTGAATAGCCATGGGATGAGGATTTCTCAATTTCAAGCTGATTCTGATGTTAGTATAGAGAACCACTCTACTGTCCAAGCTTCTAATGTTGTTCCAGAAATGAACCATGTGTTAGGTTCTAAAGTTGATGAGGTGAAGGTAGGGTCTCATCAACAAGAACAACTAAAACTTAGACCCAAATTGAATTTTTTAACTGCTTTGAAGGGTTCTGATGTTGATGACAATGAGGGTAGCAAGACCCTTGGCATTAGTTCAGTCCGTAATCTGCACTTTGCTCCCCCTACTATGACGGATGGTCGTGTGAAAGTAGCTCCTCCACTTGATGTGTTTGAAGATGGCTGCGAATTTTGGAAATCCACCCTAGTTGGTCATTTTGTGGGGCAGAAATTACCATATCCCGTGGTTAATTCTATTGCTAAAAGAATATGGAGCTCCTACGGTCTATCAGAAGTTTTGTCTTCGGATAACGGTTTCTTCATCTTCAATTTTGATTATGTTGATCATGCCACTAATGTGCTGGAAAGAGCCCCATGGCACATGGCCAACAGGCCTTTGGTGCTTAAACGTTGGCAGCCGAACATGCAATTTTTGAAAGATGATTTGGCCAGAGTTCCGGTATGGGTTCGGCTGTATAATGTCCCTCTCGAGTATTGGACTATTAAGGGGTTGAGCTGTGTAGCGAGTGCTATTGGAGTCCCCCTTCATGCGGATCATACGACATTGTTGCGTAAAAGGCTTAGTTACGCAAGAGTTTGCGTTGAGATAGATGCTTCGAAGACGTTGGTTAAGGAATATGATCTTCGCTGTCCAAATGGGTTATTCATAACAATTTCAGCTGAGTACGAATGGATACCGTCAAAGTGCAGTAATTGCAATGTCTTTGGACACACCACAGCGCTATGTGCTACTAATAACATTGATAATCTTAAAGTGGTGGCAGAGGGTAAGAGGAATCTAGGAGCTATGAACTCTAAATCTGCGGATAACAAGCAGAATCAGTTTCAGTGGCAGGTAGTTGGTAAACGAAACAAGGGTTCTGTGAGTGGGGAGAATGCCCCCTTGGCATCTAAAGTGGGTAATTGTAATGAGAATGGTTGTTCAACATCTTGTATACATATGTCTGATTGTAAGATGATTGATCATACGGCATCAGATGTGCACAATGCTGCTTGTTATGAAGATGAAAATCCTTCCTCTCCTCTTGTCTTGAAGAGTTTACGTGAAGACATGAATCAGGAGCAAGGGGCTGCAAGTACTGCTTTAGATCAAGATATGAACGCAATGAGAGGTGCTACAGATGGGGAACAAACCGATAAGGAGTCAACATCAACGATCCTGACAACCCCTCAAACCCTGAATTCCACCGAAAGGGAAACTGTTAATCAGTTAGCTATTAAGGCTAGAGACTCTCTAGAGAAAAAAAAAAAGGGTTCAAAAGCCTCTTCAAAGAAGCATAAGAAATCTGGCTCCTCTCCAGGAGGCACGTCAAGGTAATCTTTGTGTTGCTGTTTGTACTCCTCTCTATTTTCCTATGATTATTGGATGTTGGAATATTAGAGGTTTGAATGATCCTATAAAGCATTCAGAATTGCGTCGGCTCATCCATCAAGAGAGGATAGGTCTTTTTGGTCTGGTTGAAACTCGAGTTAAAGACAAGAATAAAGATAATGTTTCTCAACTTCTTCTGCGTTCTTGGTCCTTCTTGTATAATTATGATTTCTCTTGTCGTGGGCGTATTTGGGTTTGTTGGAATGCTGATACGGTGAAGGTGGATGTTTATGGAATGTCAGACCAGGCTATTCATGTTTCTGTCACTATATTAGCTACCAATATCAGTTTCAATACTTCAATTATTTATGGAGACAATAATGCTTCCTTACGTGAGGCATTATGGTCTGATATTGTGAGTCGTAGTGATGGATGGGAGTCAACCCCGTGGATTCTTATGGGTGATTTTAATGCTATCCGCAACCAGTCGGACAGGTTAGGAGGGTCTACTACGTGGGCTGGTACTATGGACAGATTGGATACATGTATTCGAGAAGCGAAAGTAGATGATCTTCGGTATTCAGGTATGCATTATACTTGGTCGAACCAATGTCCTGAGAATCTGATTATGCAGAAACTAGATAGAGTGCTTGTCAATGAGAAGTGGAATCTGAAATTTCCATTATCGGAAGCGAGATTTTTGCCTTCGGGTATGTCAGACCATTCTCCTATGGTGGTAAAGGTTATTGGCAATGATCAGAACATAAAGAAACCATTCAGATTCTTCGATATGTGGATGGATCATGACGAGTTCATGCCCTTGGTGAAGAAGGTATGGGATCAGAATTCAGGGGGTTGTCCAATGTATCAGCTGTGTTGCAAACTAAGAAAGCTAAAGTAGGAATTGAAACTTTTCAATATGGCTCACTTCTCCAACATTTCAGATAGAGTGAAAGATGCAAAAAACGAAATGGATAAGGCTCAACAGGCTCTGCATACAGCGCATGAGAATCCAATTTTGTGCATGCGAGAAAGGGATGCTGTTCATAAATACGCTTCTACCGTCAGGGCTGAAGAGAGTTTTTTCAAACAGAAGGCAAGGATACAATGGCTTAGCTTGGGGGATCAGAATACTAGCTACTTTCACAAATCAGAAATAAGCTTCTATCACTTACAAGGGAGGATGGAGAGGTTGTCGAAGGACACGAGGCAGTCAAATCAGAAGTAATTGCATACTTCCATCGTGTGTTAGGAGTTGATCAGATGCCTAGGGTTCTGATGATATTGCTGATGGTGGTTTTCAGGATGAGACCATAGGCCATCGAGAAGGTTTTCGGCAGCCTAGAAACCGAAGGGATTTCATGTATTTTGATGAGGTGTTATGGCAAAAGAAAAGGAGGATTCAAAAGGAGAGGTGGTATAGAATGGAAAGAAATAAAGAGATTAGTGTTCTAAAAAAAGAATCCACGAGTCTATCCCATATTCTAGGGGAGATGAAGTAAGAACTTGATGTGTTAACGACAACAGTCAATGCCCAGCAAGCTTCAGAAAGACTGGAGAAAATACGTTGTAATGATGATATACGAAATAGAACGGCTGCTACTTTCATCCAAAGTTGTTGGCGATGATTGTTGGCAAGAAAAGAACTCCAAAGGCTTCAAAAGGAGGCTAAGGAATTGTCCATTCAACTTGTTGGTGATTTGAGGACGAATCATCTTGAAGATAGAAGGAATGATACGATACAGGAAAGGTCAAATTCAGATTTTGACGTAAAATGTGCAACTATCCAGTTTTACGGCAACAATCATAATTCTCAATCCGACCACTGGATCGAGCTGATATTTTACGTGGAGTCTCCTGACATGTTGTCCTACCTTGTTTTCAAATTTCCGGTCAATCAGAGTTTGGGAAGGCATCGAAACACGCGTCAACAGAGGCTATACGAATTTTGTTATTTACTTCCCTTTGACTTGTGGACTTCCTATTTGGCTAAGATTCTTTTCCTAAAAGGATGAAGCAACTTATTTTGGGAATCTCCTAATTCTCCAAAGATCTTTAATGGGCTGCAACATAACAACCACTTCAGAACTAGAACCCCCCAAAAGCTTCTAAAAGTAACTCACAATGGTTGAATCTTGTTGTGGCTGTGATAACCTTTCACGGAATTGAAGAAGAACTTTGAATTTTTATCCCCCAAATTCAACCATTGCAGCCGAGACTCTCGCTTAAGGAAGCTCTCCTCAGCCTTACATACTCCTTCACAAGAATAGGTTCAACTCTATGGATTTGTTTGCATCACACATTGAGCCTCATCCATCTTCAGCTTAGCCTCTAACATCTTCTCCAAAATCTTACCAAAGTACTTCTGATTAAACTCTTTAACAACCCCTTTAACATTTTTCGACTTGTTACACAAAACGAACATAAGCATGCCTGTGACTTCCTTACACCAAGCCTCATAAATCAGGGGGAGAAAAAGAGAATGATCGGCCCAAAAATAACGAAAAACTTGAATGGAATCTTCCTTTTCGGCAAACTCGCCATCTTAACTAACATAGGAGAGTGATACTGAAGGGAAGAAAGCAATTTTTCGAACCTGTAAATTTGCTATTCCATTTGATATTAAGAAGAACATGATCCAGCTTCTTCTAGATAGTGTTGTTACTTTGCCGATTAGTCCAAGTGAACCTAACCCATGTCATTTTGCCACCTCGACAATAATGTACTGCCACCGCACTTCCCATCGAGTGATCGAATAGCATTGAAATCCCCCAACAGAATCCATGGAATAGTCTCCCAGGCAATACTACAGTTAATAATTGCAACCCACAAAGTCTCTTGTTTGGAAAGACAATTATCTCAGTAGAAAAAGGATGCATTGAAGGAAACATTTGATCCTACCATAGTAGCGCTACCATGAAATAATCTGATCTGACCTACCTAAAAGATCAACTTTCAACACATTGGGGGCCTAACATACCCAAATATGACCACCATTAGATTGATCATAATTAAACAAGTCAGACCAATTCTGAAAAAGAAGTCTAGAAACACTATCTTTATTCACATCTCTAACATGAGTTTCAACTAAGCCAAAACGAGCTACCAAATGGTGTGTACAAGACAACAAAAAGCTGAATGTTTTACGTGGTCCTTCAAACCTCTTGATGCGAAACCTCGTGATCACGTGGTCACGCAACCCACAATCAAGATTGAGATCTGATCCCGGAAAGCTGAAAAAGGTTTGATAGGAGTGAGACACGATGAAAACCTGCTCCAAGGCACCAATACTACTGGAATGAAGTAGAATGATGCCATCAAAATTTTGGTAACATGAGTTTAAATATTTCTTGAAAAATTAACCTTATGGACCCCTTATCTGGACTTATATGAGGTCCACTCAAAACTAACCCAGAAACCCTAATCTGAAAAGCCCATAACCTGATCCATACAAGCCTTGGTTCCTAGCTCAAAACAAAGTTTTAATTAAGCCCAAACATGAAAGAAAATAATAAAAATAATTAATCTATCATTAAATAGCATCAGCTCTTCTTTCCTTGTGTAGCTAGGATGAATAAAGAATCCTTATAAGAAAAGGATTCTGGAACATTAAATAATCATTTCCGAAATTATGTTTATGCTCATTAAAGATTCTTATGGAACTAGGAAATTCCCAAAACAAGATGTCACATCCTTTTAGAAAAAGGATCCTTGCCAAATAGGAAGTCCACAGGTCAAAAGAAAGTAATTAACAAAATTTGTACAGCCTGTTTTGACCTATATCGCAAGTTCTTTCTGAACTTCGATTCACCTAAAACGTTACCTCAACATAAAAAAATACCTCTGGAATCTTCTGGTAAAGTTTCAGCTCGATCCAACTATTGGATTCGAAGTTATGCTCAATAGCATAAAACTAGATGGTATAAAATTTTACACCAAAATCCGAATCTGACCTTACTTGGGTCAAATCACAAGGCTGAATCATATCATTCTCTCCCTCTCCAAGAAGATTCACCCTCAAATCTTGAATAAGATTAGTAGCGACTTCATTAGCCTCTTATTTAAGCCTTCGGAATTCCCGTATTGCTAACACCTTTATCCAGCAATATTGTATGGAGGTAGTGACTGACAAGAATTTCAAAAAAGCTGTCGTGCTAACCATTTGCATACATACTTTTGAATGGTAACAATAATGGTTGTCCTTTATCTTTAATTTTTTTAGCGCTGTACCTTTTTTTTCCCACGAAGCTTGAAGATCATAGAACAATCTTCTACACTTAAAACCTCTGGAATTATCTGGTAAAGTTTCGGCTCGATCCAACTATTGGATTTGAAGTTATGCTCAATAGAGTAAAACTGGACGGTACAAAATTTTACGCAACATCCAAATCTGACCTTGCTTGGGTCGTATTACAAGACTGAATCGTATCACCTCTGATATTCTAAAATTCGATAACCATAGTAAACAAAGTAATAGGATGCCGAAACCAACTATGAACATAAAATTACCTCGAAATGCCCCCCACAAGGAGCCTAACTTCTTCTTCTTCTTCTTATTAGAACCCCCTGATCCTTTCTTTTTCCTATCCTCAAGAGAGTCTTTAGCTTTACTTGCTAGTTGGTTATCGGTGCTGGTAAAAAACATAGGGAATTGATGGGAAAGGATTGTTTCTTGAAGACAATCCTCATCAGAAACATTCTCCATTTTGGTATTCCCAACTTCCGCTTCCATACAATCTTCATAATTGGCCGAAGAACCCGGGCAACCCAAAACACTTGTGTTACTGCAAACTTTTGGATCAACATTTTCTTGTGGCAAGGAATCACATATAGTGCTCTGGAAGTTCACCAATTCACTGCTTAGACGATTCATAATGCAATCTACAACCTGATTCACCTCGTCATTCATTAATTGTGTCCCTTCAGCTGCACTAGAGCTACTAGGCTCTTGTGATTGCTCTTCTTTATCTTTCCAACCTCTTATCATTGAAGTTTGTTAAGCATATTATACTTTGAGTTAGTCCTTTCAACCACCTTTTTTTAGCTTAGTCTCTTCCATCACTAGTGCCTTATCATTTAGAATAGCCGAACATATAGCTAAGTTATGCCCAAACATTGCAGGAATTGCACCCAGAATGAAGCCATTCATACTCAACTGAGATAGTAATTACTATACCATTAGGGCATTGATGATCAAACTCCTTGACCAAGCATCAATTTCATCACAAACTCTTGCATAAGTTAGGCGTTTGCACATTAGGGTAGTGGCATCAACATTACGGTAGTCCAATATTACCAAACAGGAATTCTTTACAACTCAACCTTAGAGAATTGCATGTTTGGTGACCACCTTCGAAGAACCAAATGTCTATTGGCTATGTGTCATGGAGCACGGTCCAGGATAACAAAGGCATGTACAACCGAATCAAAGGAGAAGATAAAGAAGTCATTATTTGAAGACAACACTTCTAGTAATCCAAGGGGACCCCCAATTCTGTTAGCTATAGATTTAACCACTGGGAACGGAAGTTTCAGACCTACAAAGTTGTCCAACAATGGTGGGTTGCCAAAGAGTACAACCTTCTTCAAAGACATCTATTGGAGGATTAACAATCACCCGTGCAACATCCATGGAGAAAGGTAGGAAAAACAAGTTTCGGTTTACACTAGAGCCAGCTCTCACATCTAAGTTAGCCTCACCTCTAACAACAACATTTAAGAAATTTAACTTACAACCTTTGGTTTGCTGAAGAGGATTATCAGTTTTGATGGACATACTTTGCAGAGGATTTGCCAAATCTGTCATATCAACATCTGAGTGTGAAAACTTTGGAATGAAAGTAGCTAGCAGATTTCATTTCTTAGCTATAAAGGAGGAGTGAACTACTTGTTTTCCCTTCTGATGCTCTGAAACTTTCTTTTCTTGGACATTGACCAAAGTAGCATTAAATGCTTGCCTTTGACCTGCCTCATCTTTACCAAGAGGCATTTTGATTCCCCCGATTCCATCTAGTTTACCAAGACTTCCAGATGTAAGAACATGCGATACGATTCAGCCTTGTGATGCGACCCAAGTAAGGTCAGATTTGGATTTTGGCGTAAAAAGCGCAACAGTCCAGGTTTACGACAACAATCATAATTCTCAATCCGACTGTTGGATCGGGCTAACATTTTATGTGGACTCTCCAGACATGTTGTCCTACTATGGGTTACAATTTCAAGTCAATCGAAGTTTGGGAAGGTACCCCAATACTGGTCAACAGAGGCTGTATGAATTTTGTTATTTACTTCCATTTGACTTGTGGACTTCCTATTTGGTTAGGATTCTTTTCCTACAAGGATGTGGCAGCTGGTTTTGGGAATTTCCTAGTTCCACAAGGATCTTTAATGAGGTGCAATATAATCTCCAAGTGTGGCAAGGATTCATTAATGTTTCAGAATCCTTTTCTTATAAGGATTCCTTATTCCTCCTAGCTACAAAAGGAAAGAAAGGCTAGTGGTATTTAATGACACATTAGTTATTTTTATTATTTTCTTTAATGTTTGGGCTTAATTAAAACTTTGTTTTGAGCTAGGATCCAAGGCTTGTTTGGATCAGGTTATGGGCTTTTCAGTTTAGGGTTTTTGGGTCAGTTTTGTATGGGAGTCAGTTCGGCCCACAACGGTAGATCCATTAGGGTTAATTTTTCAAGAACTATTTAAACTCATGTAAGCTAAAATTTCAGCAGCTTTGATGATAATTACTTCTGAATTTTTCAGTTTTAACATGTGAGAGTGATTCTTGCGTTCTTCAGTTCTTGAACGAACTGAATTTGACTTATCGAAGATTAACTGGCTTTGTGGCGTCATTGTACTCAATCCAATAGTGTTGGTGCCTTGGGGCAGGTTTCCATTGTGTCACAGTCCTATCAGACCTATTTCGGCTTTCTGGGATCAGATCTCAATCTTAATTGTGGGTTTCGTGACCACGTGATCACGAGGTTCGCATCAACATGGATGTGACCTTCAGTATTAGCTTTGATGTCATCAGAATGCTAAGGAAGTTTAGAATATTTTCCATGCAACATGTCCTGAAGTTGTATCCTCAAGTTATGTCCAGTTTAGAGTTGACCAGCCCTTATTGCATTCTGCAAGGCTTTGTTACTGGTAGAGTGGAGAGCATGTTGAAAAAAAAAGATAGGAGAAGCACTAGCCGCCTCTTTCATTCCCATCTCCCTCATCAGAACTACAAGAAAGAACCCAAAACAAGAGGACCTTCGAAACTGAAATAAAAAAGTGGAAACTGGACTAAAAACATTGAAAGAACCAATCTAAGCTAAGAGAAAACAAAGTTAACACGTAATCAAATGCAAGGATTCCACATTCATATGGAGTCCATATCACACATGGAAACTATGTTGTTGCCCATTAAATATCCTTGCAAGACTAGAAAATTCCCAAAACCAACTGTCATATCCTTGTAGGAAAAGAATCTCTGCCAAATAGGAAGTCCACATGTCAAAATGAAGTAAATAACAAAATTCATATAGCCTCTGCTGACCAGTATTTTGATGTCTTTCCGAACTCTGATTGCCCTGAAAGTGTAACCTAAAGTAGGAAAACATGTCAGGAGATGTCATGTAAAATTGTAGTCCGATCCAACGGTCGGTTTGAGAATTATGATTGTTATCATGAAACTGGATAGTTGCGCATTTTACCTCAGATTCTGAATCTGATTGTTTTTTCGTTGCCCGGATCGTATCACAAAATTCCTCCAAATTATTAGTTTTTTACCTAGTTACGAAATTTTCATGATTTAGCATTACTTAATATTTCACATACTATTTTATTACTTTGTCTTCTCTGAATTTGAAATTAATCCCCTGTAAATGTTCATCTTGTTTCAAAAGATTTTCTCTCTCCAATTAATAGTTACCCTATTTAACCCATATTTATCTTTTTTTGACCGGGGATTTATATAAAGGCTAAGAGGACATGCCCTCAAAACCTAAACAAGAAATAAATCAAATAGAATAAAAAATATCATCAAAAAAGCCCCCATGAAATATGAAGCTTTCTATTAGTATCCGAGGAGGCCATATTACAAATTGGATCAACTTTATAAATAGTACACTTAACGATATCACTATAAACAACCGAAACATTACGAGGAGCCTCACCATAGAGCCGAGCATTCCTCTCCCTCCAAATTTAGTATACTGCAGTAGCTAACATCAATCTGATTATCAAAGATTTAAGAGATCTACCTCTACCCATAAGAGAAGGCCATGCAACGGTACTAACCCAAGATTGACGTCTGAAAAGAATGCAGCATTTAGAGCAAAGATCATACCAGATGCGCTGAGAGAATGGATAATAAAAAAATAAATGATCAACATCTTCACTACCACCCCCACATAAGAGAAACCTATTAACCTGAATAAGACCATAAGACATGAGCTTATCTTGAGTCAAAAAGGCCTTACAAATAGTAAGCCATGTAAGATCAAAGAGAATCGTGGGATAACATGTTTATGCCATACAAGCTCCCACCGCTCCACTTTGTTCTAAAAGGGACGAATAGCATTCCAAACATTACAGACATAGAAAATAGCTCTAGGAGCATCCTTCCAGTACACAATATCACACCTCCTATCATTCGGGTGAAAAGAAACAGGGGTACACTGAGTAAGCTCAATCCACTCTGGAGATCTTATAGAAGGCCAAATCCACTCCTAACTAGCTATCAACTCAACCTCGTGTCTCTACCCAAGCTAAAATCAACGATAATTCTTTCCCCAAAACACTTCACCATAGGGCCTATTAGATGCCAATTATCAAACCAAAAAGAAGTAGAATGGCCATCACCTATACGGTTGCATATGAACCGATGAGTAAGACTACAAAGACCAAAAATCTTCCTCCAACGCCAAGAACAATTCCCAGGACAAGTCACCTCCCAGATGACACCTTGCAATAAGTAAGAATGAATCCAAGATGACTAAATTGAATGAGCTGACCTAGTACATATATCCCACACCCCTTGGTTTTTCATACCTAAGCCCCCTTCCTTCTTTGGTAAGCAAATCTTATCCCATGCAACTTTAGCACCACTTGAAGCTAGATCACTACCATTCCACAAGAAGCATCGTAACAAAGAAGTGATTTTCACAATAATAGCCTTCAGAATTATGAATAGAAAAGACCAATACACCTGAATACAAAAGAGAATGGATTTAATAAGTTGAAGTCTACCCGCATATGAGAGAGTGTGATTCATCCAACTGGCCTTATCCATAACATAATCCACCAAGATCAAACAATCAAGAAATGTGAGTTTTGTGGTAATAAGGGGAATACTAGGGTACTTGACCAACAACTTCCCTTATAATTGATAACATCAAAAAGCCGCGTTCTAGCATTAGGATTAACACCACACAAGAACATATTATTCTTATCATGATTAGGAGACAAACCAAAAAACAATCAAAATTGATCAACGTAATTCTCAATTAAGGAAACTATACCCACTTCAGCTCAATAAAAGATCATCAAATCATCAACAAAACACAAATGAGTAAGTTGCTCTTTCTCACAACGCCAATAGAATCCAAAGTCCTTATCTCTAACCACCTGACCCATTAATTATGAGTAAACTTTCATAGCAAAAACAACACACGTAAGGAGACACAGGGTCTCCTTGCCTTAAGCCTCTACTACTAGAAAAGAAATCATGAAGCTTTTCATTGATAGAGACCAAAAATCTAGTAGTGGAAATACATTCATCAATCTAGTTAACCATACGGGATGGAAAACCAACCATATATAGAACAATCAACAAGATGTCCTACCTAACTGAATCATAATCTTTCATCAAGTCCACTTTCAAAGAACACGTGGAGGGCCCCCCTTTTCAATGATAATTATGGAGAAGCTCCTCTGTTAGTAAGATGTTGTCATTGATATTTCTCCCTCAATAAAAGCGGACTGAAATTGGCCAACCAGATCTAGAAGCACTCTCTTAACTCTATTAGCAATGCATTTGTAAATGGTGTTACAACAAGAAATAGGCCTGAAATCCTTAACCCGAGTAGGGTAAGAAACCTTAGGATTTAAGGATATAGTAGTAGTATTCACTTGTTTGAGTACTCGGCCATAAATAAAGAAAGAATGAACATCATTAATAGTGTCTGAACCAATAATACTCCATGCTTTCTTAAAAAAAAACCTACACTAAACTCGTATGGATGGGGGAGCCTTATTATCCTTAAGAGAGAAAAGAACCTTTTGAATTTCCTCATCACTAATTGGATTATCAAGAGTCATGATTTCAGAAGAAGATGGTTCTGAGAAAGGCCTCACTAATATGAGAATAATCAATGGAAGAATCTGACCAAGCCTCCCTAAAAGATTCTCATAGTAGTTCCAAGTTTCAAATTAGAAAAATTATGGTGTTCCTAAAAGGGTGGTTGTGAAGCTTGGGCATTATTGTTATTGCTCTTTCAATTGAAAGTTGGATGATTCCTCTAACCAAGAGTGTACATTTGCGAGTATGGATTAAGATTAGGTCTTTGAAAACTATTTAAAGTATTGGCTTGTTCATGGAGCCAATACTTTAAATATGACAAAGTTGGATAATCATTGGTTGAGTGTTTATTAGTTTCACAAATTTGACACATAATTTCTTGAAAATATTTTAATTGACCACTCTTTTTAATTCTAGTACTTCAACTTTTCTAGCTAAAGAGCCTAATTTATCTTCAAGGTCATAATCTTCCCTAAGGTTGTACATGCTTCCATTTGATGTATAGGGTTGAGTTTTACTCGATGCCTCACAAGTCCATAAGGTGTCCTAATTTGAGCATTTTCAGCTAATAAGTCTAGGTACTCCATTGCTTCATCACGGTCTTTATCTTCAAGAGTGAGATTAATAGAAGTGTGAGATTCCACTATTTGCCTATCTTTAGGTGTTAAGCCTTCATAGAAGTGTGAGATTAATCTCCATGTTTCAAAACCATGGTGAGGACAAGTATTAAGCAAGTCTTTATACCCATCCCGACATTGATAAGATATTTCTCCTGGTTTTTAATGAAGGTGGTGATTTATCTTTTGAAAGAATTTGTTAGGTGAGAGCGAAAAAACTTTTTTAAAAATTATTGTAGCATTTCATCCCAAACTCGAATAAATCCTAACCTAAGATTTTGTAGCAATGTTTTAACTTTATCTTTTAAGAAAAAAGAAAAAAAAATTAATTTGTAGTCATGCTACAAATTATGTAACATCCTCGTTTCTTGGACTAACACACCATTCATGAAAAGGGAAAAACATGGTGAATTGTTTTTCGCCAAATTCATACAAAGCTTACCAAAATTTTTATTGAAATTTCGACAAAGTCTCCCCCTATACCGGGAGGTCCCAAATCCATTTTTATTTCTCATTTATTTTGCTATATCTTTTCTCTTTACGGCTTCACCCATATATATAAAATCCAAGAATTGAACAGATTATCAAAATCATTGTTATGTAAAAATAATAGGTATAGATCACCTATGCAGAAGTTCCGCTCGCTCTCCCTTGTTGTCGTTTTGCCCCTCCTTAAGGAAATTCGAATTTCAACTTAAATTTGATTGAAGATTTTTAGCTTCTCCTTCTTTGCATGCAACCGACCCTCTCCTCA
The DNA here is from genome assembly GCF_000002775.5 of Populus trichocarpa. Lineage (NCBI taxonomy): Eukaryota > Viridiplantae > Streptophyta > Magnoliopsida > Malpighiales > Salicaceae > Populus > Populus trichocarpa. The sequence continues at coordinate 31,899 of NW_026291156.1, forward strand.
TCTTTCCCTCACAATTTCTTCACTTGTTTCCTTATTAATTCCTTTGTCAAACAGTGTTCTCTCTACTTAGTAGTTTAAAGTTTGTATAGTCCTAACAATTTGGTGTTTTTCTCTCAATTTTGGTGGAGGAAAATTGCTACGATCCGAGCAACAAAATAACAATTAGATTTGGATTTTGACGTAAAATGCGCAATTGTCTAGTTTCACGGCAACAATCATAATTCTCAATCCGACCATTTGATCGGGCTGGAAATTTACGTGGAGTATCCTAACATGTTGTCCTACCTTAGATTAATATTTCAGGGCAATTAGAGTTCGAGAAGGCATCAAAATACTGGTCAACAGAGACTGTATGAATTTTGTTATTTACTTCCTTTTGACTCGTGGACTTCCTATTTGGCTAAGAGTATTTTCCTACAAGGATGTGGCAGCTGGTTTTGAGAATTTTCTAGTCTTGCAAGGATATTTAATGGGTAACAACATAGTTAGGATGGCAAAACTAGGTGTTGTCTCCTGCATTAAAGTTGTAGCCAAATGTTTTAGCTTTCCATATCGATAAACCATGCTAAAAAAACAAGTTCTAAAACTTTAGTTACGATTAAAACACTGAAAAATGTTTGAGGTTGGGTGGACTAAACCCGCTAGGAGTAATCAATCTCTAATCTTTACTTGTAATTTGTTGTTGATTGAGGGTTCTAATATTTTGATTGATAAGAATAATTATGAACATGGAAAATGTGTATGTATAAGGAATTTTAAGGATTTTTCTTGCTAATTGATTAGTACTTAAAAGTGCATTCTCACTAAGGCTTTATATCATCATATTGCACTTAAAGTATCATTAAATTCCCTAACTTAAGCATGTTTTATAATAACAAGTCTGATAATATAAGATAGCTTTAATTTATGGTAAATGCTCATTTTAAATGCAGGCCTATCACATAAATCAAAGGATTGATTGATGAGTTCAACTACTGAAATTGAGAAGACAAAGAGAGGGTTAAGCTTAGAAAAGAGACGCTGGTTCAGTCCAAACTGGAACACTGTTTAGTCATTGGGTCATATCTGGAGCTGTAGATCTTGGATTTCAATTTGGTTTATATGGCTAAACATACATAGGCCTAAAACATTCATGAGGAGTCCAAGACTCAATTCTGCTATTTGGAAGTCCAAATCTTAGCAACAACGGAGAAGTCAGAATCTGTCCTGCAGCCCAGACACTGTTCAGTGTTTAGACTATATCTCGAGTTCTAGAAGTTCAAATGCACCGATTCTTTTTTTGTTGGAAAGCTAAGACGATTTCCTAGAACTTTCATGGGGACAATTTATTCAAATTCTGACGTTAGCAATGACGTTTTGTTCAGACAAGAAGATAAGGATTGTCACCAAGTCAAGATGTGGCAACCCACTCAACAATTAGTCATCAAATCAATAATTCCAAATTTTGGCCTATAAAAAGAGGCATTTGCCATGCATTTTGGCATCTTGGTTTTTCAGATCAAGATCATGTTCTTGCTCTCACTCTTTTTATTTTTGTAATGCTTAAATTTTGTTTATATTATTCTCTTGTTTATGCTTTTAATTTCCTTTCCTTTACTTAGTTAACTTATATCTTATTTATGTTCTTATCTTGTTTATTTATGTTTCTCTCTTTCATTATGTTTAGCTAAGTTTATTATGTCAAGGTGAAAAGGTTACACTAATTGATGCAAACCTCGTGATCACGTGGTCACGCAACCCACAATTAAGATTGAGATCTGATCCCGGAAAGCCGAAATAGGTCTGATATGAGTGTGACACAATGGAAACCTGCCCCAAGGCACCAACACTATTGGATTGAGTAGAATGACGCCACGAAGCCAGTTAATCTTCGATAAGTCAGATTCAATTCGTTCAAGAACTGAAGACTGCAAGAATCACTCACACATTAAAACTGAAAAATTCAAAAGTAATTATCATCAAAGATGCCAAAATTTTGGCTTACATGAATTTAAATAGTTCTTGAAAAATTAACCCTAATGGACCCCTTATGTGGACTTATATGAGGTCCATTCAAAACTGACCCAAAAACCCTAAACTAAAAAGCCCATAACCTGATCCAAACAAGCCTTGGATCCTAGCTCAAAACAAAGTTTTAATTAAGCCCAAACATGAAAGAAAATAATAAAAATAGCTAATTTTTCATTAAATACCACTAGCTTTTCTTTCCTTGTGTAGCTAAGATGAATAAAGAATCCTTATAAGAAAAGGATTCTGAAACGTTAATGAATCCTGCCACACGGAGATTATACTCCAGCTCATTAAAGATCCTAGTGAAACTAGGAAATTTCCAAAACCAGCTGCCACATCCTTCTAGGAAAAGAATCCTAACCACATAGGAAGTCCACAAGTCAAATGGAAGTAAATAACAAAATTCATACAGCCTCTGTTGACCAGTATTGTGGTGCCTTCCCAAAGTATGATTGATCTGAAATTTTAACCCGTAGTAGGAAAACATGTCTTGAGAGTCCACATAAAATTTTAGCCCTATTCAACGGTCGAATTGAGAATTATAACTGTTTCCGTAAACCTGGACCGTTGCGCTTTTTATGCCAAAATCCGAATCTGGACTTATTTGGGTCGTATCACAAGGCTGAACCGTATCACTAATGGTGTAAGAATAAGTATAGTATAAACTCAACATGGACTCTAATGTTTGATACTAACATGTTTTGTATTTGTTATTTTATTCACTTTTAATACTTTGCTTGTTAAATGGTTAATCTAGATTTCTGTTGTATAAGGTACAACAAATACTTTGCACTTTCATAGCCCAACCGTATGGTATAACCGACACATGTGCTATGAAAGGAACTTGATTTGTTGTTAACATAAGTTATAATCATGAATACCTGACAACATTTACAAGTATTAGCATTATTCGAATAAGATAACTAATGTAATCATGTTAACAATTTATAATCCGATTGGAACCTCCTTTGTGTCTGGTTTCTAGTTGAGTAATAAAAAGAGTTTATACTATACTTTTTTGAAATACCATTAGTGGATCCTCTAACCTTGACAATTATTTTATCCTTGTTTAATCCTTATATCAATATCACATCTCAAAGCTCTCTTCAACTCCTTTTATGTTATTATCTATTTCTTTATTTGTAGTTTATACAGTTAACCTCCCTGTGGTTTGACCCCGGTCTTGCAGAGTTATTTATTACTTCGACACTCCTACGCTTAAGAGAAGACACAACTCTTTGGTCGTGTCACTAATGGTTTGAATGAAAATGATGATTGAATGAGAATTGAAATGAAATGTTGATGTTGATGTTGGTTGCATTATTGATGATAAATGTATTTTTGGTGGTACAGAGGAGGATGAGGGGATAAGACAGTAGCAAGTAGCAGCAACACATGCATAGGATCGAGGTGGGTGCTTGATACCTTATCTTTTCAGAATTAATACTATTTTAATTTATGAAATTAAGAATTTCTATGTTATGATGTAATTGTGAATTGATATTTTATTTGATGAGATTGTGTACTAATGTTCTTACGAATGGAATTGGATATGATGAGATTGTGTGATAATGCGATTATGAATTAAGTTGGATACAATGGAAACTGTGTATTAATCTGATTGTGAGTTTAAATTGAATACGATGAGACAATGGATGTAGATTGCTTTGGCATGGTAAATGTTTGGAATGGGATGAGATTGTGCATAAACAATTTAATGAAAAAGTTAAATTAGGTAGGTGATTCCCACCTTCATCTAATTCTATTAAATTCTCAAAGTACTCTTATTTAGTATTGTTATCCGAATTCAGTTGTTTAATTTCTTTATGAATGGTAAAGAATGTTGAGATTAGCTTTGGCTAATGACATCCATGTTGGATAGCTGAGAATAAGCATTGAAGATTAGTTTTGGCTAATGATATCCATGTTGGATAGCCGAGTGTAAAGGATGAGGTTAACTCTGATTAATGAGGTCTGTACTAGGATCACCGGTAATGAGTGTTGCGAACTATCTCATTTGAAAGCATTTATTGATACAATGAAATAAAGAGTATAGTGTGTTATTTATAATTTGAATTAATGTTTAAAGAACCACATACAAAATTGATCATAATTAAGAATGAATAGTTATGGATGGAAGAATTCTATATGTACAAGGATTTCTAGACCATAATACATGTCATCAGTTGTTTGTTGAATATAGCTCAAATAAAATAATGTGGCATAAGGTTGTATGAAGATGTGAAGTAAAATATTAAAGATAGACTCAGTAGGAAGCTATTAATTGCCGGATTTCTTGGAAACCAAATGGGTTTGCCAGATTTATTAGCATCCGCGAGGGGATGACCAGATTATACTTAATGGCCATAGTATCGATGACTAAGGATGAGAAAGAAATGATATTAGTGACCGTAGCATCGATGACTAAGGATGAGAAAGGAATGATACTTAATGATTGTAGTATCAGTGACTAACGATAAAATATAAATTGATAGTTGATGATCAATTATCAATATATATGAATATGAAAACTTTTGATGTTTAGTTGCTCAAAAGAACGATGAACATGGAAGCAATGATGCGAACATTTATGTATCCCTTGCCACACTTGAAAACTATGTTACAGCTCATTAAAGATCCTTGTAGAGCTAGGAGATTTCCAAAACAAGCTGTCACATCCTTGTAGGAAAAGAATCCTAACCAAATAGGAAGTTCATAAGTTAAAAGAAAGTAAATAACAAAATTCATGCAACCTTTGTTGACCAGTATTGTGATGCCTTTCTGAAATGTTACCCCAAGGTAGGACAACCTATTTGGAGACTCCACGTAAAATGTCAGCTCGATCCAACGGTCGGATTGAGAATTATGACTGTTGCCATGAAACTGGACAGTAATGCATTTTATGTCAAAATCCGAACTTAATTGGTTTTTCATTGCCCGAATTGTATCAAAAGTGAAGTATGAATTGGTTAATCATAGGATGCTAATGCAAGTCCTCCTTTTCCTATGCTTCTATTTAAGCTGATAAGTCCTTTAAATTAAATTATGGGAAATGAAAGTTACTTCCTAGTTGTTCCTAATAAAAATGGAATTCATTTTTTAGTGGAAACCATGGTGTTTTTTTTTTTTCCAAATAATGGATACCATTGAAACTATCCTCGATTGTATAATGGAAACCATTGTGTAAAACAATTAACTAATGCGTAAAAGTGTATATGACAGGGTGGTTGATTGACAACTTAAGACTTGATATCATTTGATGTACTACTAAGTCAAAGCAAATGTTAATGGGGTGATAATGTAACAAACGATTGTAAAACCTAGAAAATAGAAAATATGGTAATGTTAAGCGGTGATGGTGATGTGTAAACTTGAGATTAATATGCGTGATTACTTCAAGGAATGTACCCAAGGAAATTGGTGACTAAGAAAATGAAATATTAATTATTGATTGGAGAATCAAAAATTGAGAAAATGATTTGCTATGTAGTGAAGTATAGTTGGCAACCTTAGATTTGAATGTATTGCGTAATTCATCTTAATGATAGTGTTGAAAGTGACAAATATAAACTTTGATGCCATAGCAACTAGTGCATAATTCAATATGTATAAGATGTAATCCATGTTAAAAGAATTATGGATACGCATATTATTCTCTTTCCTTTATGGAAACCACATACATGTATTTTATGGCTAGTTGTTAAATTTGTAATGCTATTTTGGTTGCAATAATGAGCACACGTATTCTCATATGAATTGGGGTATTATTGAACTTGAGTTGAATGCTTTGAGCAAGGGTATTGAAAGTGCTAATAGACATAATGATTCATTTCCTTCATGAAAAATCATAAACATAATAAGTCTTCTTGATGACTAATAACTCTTATAATGTTATATCTGTTGCAGGTCTATGTGACGAAGTGGGTCAGTGCTGATTGTGTTTTTTTTACTATTTATAATTTTTTTAGGTACTTATTTTATGTACTATGAATATTTAAAATTGTGTTAATAACTTTAACTTGAAATGTACTAAATGGGATGATTGTAATTCTAGTATTTGGTTATTGAATCTCTTTTGTTATGTGTATTTGTATACCTATTTAACATATGTAGGCCTCGTTTGTTTGCTGGAAAGTAATTTCCTTTCAGAAAGTGAATTATTTTTCGATGTTTGGTAATATCATAAAAAATAGTTGGAAAACATTTTCTAGTTAAACGGCTATGTTATGGAAAATGAGTTGGAAAATAAATTGTTAATATTTTTTTCAAGTTTATTAAAATAATGAGGAACAAATCTTACAAATTAAAAAGTTCAATGAGAATAAAATTAAAAAAAATATATAATTTCCTAAATTATCTCAAATAAAATAAATAACAATAAAAATAATAAAGATTAAATCTAACAGATAAAAAAGTTAAAAGATGATGAAATTTTAAAAATATTACAATTTCATAAATTATTTCAAATGAAATAAATAACAATCAAAAGAATTAGGACCAAATCTGACAGATTAAAAATTCTAATTAAGAAAATGATAAAAAAAAAAAGCAAATAACAACCATGAAAATATAGGCCAAAGTTGATATAAAAATCAAATTATAAGGGATGAAATTAAAAAATTGATTCAAAATAAAATACATAGCAATCAAAAGTTTGATGACCAAATTGATATAATCAGCAAATTACATGATATTTTTAAATTTTTCACAACTTCTAAAAACTGTTTTCCGCCCAAAATAAAAGGAAAATACTTTCCTGAAAACCAAGCCAAATTTTTCTTTGAGTGAAAAGTGTTTTTCGTTGACCAACTTTTCTAATAGCAAACAAACACAAGAAAGTTTGGAAAGGAAACCACTTTTCGTGAAACAAATGGGGCCTAAGATGAATTGTGAGAAGCGAAGTTGATGCGAACCCTAGCGGAATTTAATGGTATTCGCGACCCCAAGATCAATCTAACCCAAGTTTGTTGATATTTGAATGAGCTTATCACAATGAAAGACTTGCTCCAAGGCAACAAGACTATAAACCAACTTGATCACAACGCTTACACCTGAAGACGAGCAAAAGAAGTATAAATTCACAACAAAGAATAGTCAATTTTTTGAAGAGTTGAAAGTTCAATCAAGAACCAAGATTGAGCAACCAAAAGTCGGCTACAATGCTGAAAATATTATCAAAAGTCTGCCCTAAAATTATTCCTAAAGAGTATTTATACTCCAAGCCAAAACCCTAGTTTCCCTAATGGGTCTCACATAAACTCAATTTAAATAATAATCAACCCAAGCTAAAACTAGCCCAAACTAATAAAAATAAACAAAATAAACAAGTCTAAAACCCAAACAAATTGTCTCCTCTCAAAATAATTAAAGTTTGATAGCCCAACTAATTAAATAAGACAAGTTCGTTGTTTCCGCATTCTGTCTGGCAGCAGCAAGGCCCAACTTAAAACGGATGATTCTCTCTCGTCTTAATGAATTAGAAGGCATGCCATATACCGTTGGAAAGGTATGGAAGTCTAGTTTCCAGCCCAACTAGAATCACATCAAAATTAGATTTGTAACTCCAGTTATGACTAAAAGAGTAACGAAAGGTCAAACTGTCCGAATCTAGTGTTCTTCTCCCAATCCTTGTGTAATGGTCTTGTTTCCACCAACAAGCCCCTCTTGAACATGAATCAGATTAATCAAGGCTTGCTCTTTATTATTACAAATCCTCTTGAAGTCCACCTTAGCCCATGTATCTTGAAGAAGTCCATTGAAAGCTTCTTTGAACTTCTTAGCCCTAAGCCTAGTAACTGGACCAACTGGAACCTCCAATGGATCCTTTGATGGTTGGATCGTATCATCCCCTCGCTCCTCAAAAGGATTCGACCTCGACTCATCACCTACATCAAACGAAGAAAGATCAGAAACATTGAATGTAACACTAACACCATACTCACCTAGTAGATCCACTTTGTAGGCATTATCATTAATTCTTTCTATGATCTGATAAGGACCATCTCCTCGAGGCATCAACTTTGATCTTCTTTGTTCAAGAAACCTTTCCTTCCTCATATGCACCCAAACCCAATCACCTGGTTCAAATCTCACTAATTTTCGTCCCCTATTGGCTTTGTTTGCATATTGTTCATTCTTCTTTTCTATTTGTTGCTGAATTTTTGCATGGAGATCTTTCACCACCTGTGCTTTTTGATTACCATCAAGACTAACCCTTTCATCAACAGACAAAGGAATCAAATCTAATGGCGTCAAAGGGTTAAAACCATAAATAATCTCAAATGGAGAATAATCAGTAGTAGAATGCACACTACGATTATATGTAAATTCAATGAATGGCAAACAATCTTCCTAATTTTTAAGATTCTTCTGAATGATAGCCCTTAACAATTGAATCAAAGTCCGGTTAACAACTTCAGTTTGGCCATCTGTTTGTGGATGACAAGTAGTAGAATATAAAAGTTTAGTTCCTAACTTACCCCACAAAACCTTCCAAAAGTAACTCAAAAACTTAACGTCTCGATCGGATACAATGCTCCTAGGAAGACCATGTAGCCGAATGACCTCTCTAAAGAATAGGTCAGCTATATTTATTGCATCATCTGTTTTATGGCAAGCAATGAAATGTGCCATCTTAAAAAATCTATCCACAACAACAAATATAGAATCTCTCCCTTTCCTAGACCTAGGTAGACCCAAAATGAAATCCATAGAAATATCAACCCAAGGTTCCTTGGGAACAGGCAAAGGTGTGTATAGTCCATGAGGCATTACCCTAGACTTAGCTTGTCTACATGTTATGCACCTATCACACATTCTTTGCACATCTCTTTTCATATTAGGCCAATAAAAGTGCTCATGCAGAACCTCCAAAGTTTTAGTAATTCCAAAATGCCCCATTAAACCTCCCCCATGTGCTTCCCTCAGAAGCAATTCACCTAAAGAACAATTAGGCACACATAACTTATTTTCCTTAAACAAAAATCCATCTTGCCTAAAATATTTATTCTTGGCCAAAACCTTGCATGTGTCATATATAGCACCGAAATCATGATCATCAAGATACAATTCCTTAATATACTCAAATCCTAGCAATTTAGTATTAAGAGTATTAAGAAGAACATACCTTCGCGACAAGGCATCGGCGACCACATTTTCCTGACCTTGCTTGTATTTAATCACATATGGAAAAGTTTCAATAAATTCAACCCACTTAGCATGTCTCCTACTTAACTTACCTTGACCCTTCAAATGTTTCAACGATTAGTGATCAGTATGTATGACCAACTCTCGGGGCCACAGATAATGTTGCTAAGTCTCCAAAGCCCGCACGACTGCATACAACTCTTTATCATAAGTGGGATAGTTAAGAGTTGCATCATTGAGTTTCTCACTAAAATAAGCGATGGGCCGTTTTTCTTGCATTAAAATGGCTCCAATACCTATTCCTGAAGCATCACATTCAATCTCAAAAGCTTTATTAAAATCAGGTAAAGATTGTAAAGGTGCCGAAATCAACTTTGATTTTAACAAGCTAAAAGCATTTTCTTGTTCTTCTCCCCACTTGAAACCCACGGCTTTCTTAACAATTTCAGTCAATGGAGAGGCTATCGTACTAAAGTCTTTAACAAATCTCCTATAAAAACTAGCTAAACCATGAAAACTCCTAACGTCTGTTATGGATTTTGGTGTAGGCCATTCTTGAATAGCCTTAACCTTATCCTCATCTATTTCTATACCTTTTGCACTAACCACATATCCAAGAAAAACAATCATATCAATGCAAAAGTCACTTTTTCAAATGAGCATATAAGGACTCTTTTCTAAGCACATCAAGAACTTGTCTCAAATGACTTATATGCTCATCAATCTCTTTACTATAAATCAAGATATCATCAAAGTAAACGACTATAAACTTACCAATAAAAGCACGCAACACATGATTCATCAATCTCATAAAAGTACTAGGTGCATTAGTAAGTCCAAAAGGCATAACCAACCACTCATACAAACCATATTTAGTTTTAAAAGCAGTTTTCCATTCATCCCCTTCTTTCATCCTAATTTGATGATAACCACTTTTCAAATCAATTTTCGAAAACAATTTAGAACCATGTAATTCATCCAACATATCATCTAATCTAGGAATGGGATGTCGATACTTTACAGTGATGTTATTGATAGCTCGACAATCCACACACATTCGCCAAGTTTTGTCCTTTTTTGGAACAAGAAGCACGGGAACTGCACAAGGACTCATGCTCTCTCGAATGTATCCTTTCGACATCAACTCCCCCACTTGCCTTTGAAGCTCCTTAGTCTCTTCAGGATTGCTCCTATAAGCCGGCCTATTTGGTATAGATGCTCCTGGAACAAAGTCAATTTGATGCTCAATACCTCTAATTGGCGGCAAACCACTAGGAATGTCATCCGGAAAGACATCCTTAAATTCCTGCAAAAAAACTTTAACAACACTAGGAACACAAGAATCTAAATCATCTGAGTTAAAAAATACCTCCTTATACACAAGTAAAATCATAGGCAAGTCAGAAAGATAAGCATGTTTAAGATCATTAGATTTTGCAAACAAATTAAGGTGTTTCCCCACTTTTTCTACACACTCTTCTTTTCTCACCCTTTCTTTCTTCTCTCCACTCTCGGCCTTCTTTTCATCCTTTTGTTTTGGCCATGACCCTCCCCTAATGTCCTAAGGGCCGAAACTTTGTTCCCTTTTGTTTTCAACTCATGGCTCACTTTCTTTTCTCTCTTCCTCACATCCTCGCCATGTTGTTCAGCTTGTTTTTCCATTTTAGCCAAATCTTTTTGTTTCTGCACTTTGGCCGAAACATGTTGCTCTTCCTTATAACCCTTCTTCAATTGAATTTGATCTTCATACATTTGCTTTGGTGAGAGTGGGGCAAGTGTATAAATCCTTCCATCCTTTTCTAATGAATACCTGTTCTTAAACCCATCGTGCTTGGCTTTTCTATCAAATTGCCAAGGCCTCCCTAGTAACAGATGAGTAGCATGTATAGGCACAACATCACATAACACTTCATCCTTATATTTGCCTACTGAAAAAGAAATCATCACTTGTCTATTCACCCCTAACAACACCACATTCATTCAACCATTGAAGTTGATAAGGCCTCTCATGCTTTATGGTATTCAATCCCAACTTTCTAACCAAAGTAACACTAGCAACATTAGTACAACTACCACTATCAATGATCATACTACATACCTTATCGTTGATTAGGCATCTAGTATGGAAGATGTTCTTTCTTTGTTGCTCCGTATCATTCTCCTTAGTCTGAACACTAAGTGACCTTCTAATCACCAAAACTTTATCACCAACAGCATACTCTAAATCACTAGCATCCTCAAGTGGGGGCATGTCATCACAATCAGACTCCTCACTAGTGGACACAATCTCTCCATCATCCCTTAGAATCATAACTCGACGATTTGCACATTCTGATGCATAGTGTCCCAATCCTTGACACTTGAAACACTTTATATCACGATTACGCTTCGGTTGAACTTCTCCCTTAAGTTTTTGATCATTGGTCAAAACCTGTTTCTTCATGGAGTTAGGTTCGGTAACTTTAGAAGTCACCAAAGGCTTCGATGACGCACTACCCTCTCTCCTATAATTCATCTTCCAACCCGAAAAAGACCCCTTATAAGCTCCAGATCGTGTATTACCCTTCCTTTTCAACTGTCCTTCAACCTTAATGGCTAAGTGTACTAACTCCTCCAAATCAACATATGATTGCAACTCCACAACATTAGCTATGTCTCTATTCAAGCCATTCAAAAACCTAGACATCGTAACTTCCTCATCTTTATTAACATTAGCTCTAATCATAGCCACCTCTAATTCTTTCTGATACTCCTCCACACTCTTATTACCCTGTGTAATCAATTGTACGGAACCCACTATATGTACGGAACCCACTACCACAGTTAAGATCATCCTCGACTTCATCTGCAAAGTTTCCAGCAACACTCTACCCCCTTTTACTACGCCCTCCATCAGACCTAGTCTCTAATTTTTCAATCCTAGTCATCAGCACCAAACATAAATTCCATCTGTTGTTGTATTCTCGAAAGCCCATCTTCTGGGATTTCACCCATCTTCTGTGGCACACTATTAGAAGACATTATTTTTTTTTTAAACCTGCACAAAATCATTAGCAATAAAAAAAACACCTCACATACTCGTGTTTCACACAAATTTATAGGCTTTTCACTCGAATATACTCCCTATGCCTTTTTCCACTCAAATTGCCCTTATTTAGTTCTTGAAATCACTTAGCAACAATTCAGAAAAAAGCAACCAACTATGCAGTGAATTATAAATTTGATATAGACTCTAGAAGCAAGAAATTACGAAACTAACAAAACGAAACTCGATGACAAATTCACTAATAGCAATGCAAATTTGTACGAATAATATGATGATTTGAAGACACAAAAAAAATAATCAGAAAAGAGCTAAACAAATACGAATTATCAATAACTAAGGATTTAATTCAAGAAAATTCCAGAAACTCAAGAAAATTAACTAAACTACCCCAAATTTTCAAGAAACACAAACAAGACTTCAAAAAGATTCACGAATCAAGACTAACCAATTTCCCAATGATCAAGGTTTTCTCAAGCATGTATTCGGCCAAAACAAAACAAAAATGATTTTTTTTGTTTTTTTTTTGCGGCAGCAATCAAGATTCAAGATCAAGCCTCCTTTTCTTTTCTCCTTTTTTTTATATATATTATATATTTCGGCAAGAACAAAACAAAATCAAGAACTTAGGTTTGTATGCCAATTTTGATCAAGAAAGCATCAAAAGAACATTAACTTATGATTAAGTGTTCAAACAAAGCAATAAAAAGTAAGATCCCTAATTTTTTATATATAGGTGGCCGAATCTATCAAGAATCAAACAAGAAACAATAAAGACTCAAATTAAAGGATATAACCTGTGATTAGATCAGCTCTGGTACCAACTGATGCGAACCCTAGTGGAATTTAATGGTATTCGCGACCCCAAGATCAATCTAACCCAAGTTTGTTGAGATTTGAATGAGCTAATCATAATGGAAGACTTGCTCCAAGGCAACAAGACTATAAACCAACTCGATCACAACGCCTACACCTGGAGACGAGCAAAAGAAGTATAAATTCACAACAAAGAATGGTCAATTCTTTGAAGAGTTGAAAGTTCAATCAAGAACCAAGATTGAGCAACCAAAAGTCGGCTACAATGCTGAAAATATTATAAAAAATCTGCCCTAAAATTATTCCTAAAGAGTATTTATACTCCAAGCCAAAACCCTAGTTTCCCTAATAGGTCTCACATAAACCCAATTTAAATAATAATCAACTCAAGCTAAAACTAGCCCAAACTAATAAAATAAACAAAATAAACAAGTCTAAAACCCAAACAAATTGTCTCCTCTCAAAATAATAAAGTTTGATAGCCCAACTAATTAAATAAGACAAGTTCGTTGTTTCCGCATTCT
>NW_026291157.1:0-40476 GCF_000002775.5 Populus trichocarpa
AACAGCCCTTTGGGACTCATAAATGATCAACGAACTGCCGGCACGGGTGACGCAAGGATTCGACAGCGCAAACAGCCCCTAGGGACACATAAATGATAAACGAATTGGTGTCACGGGTGACGCATGGCTTCGACAGCCCAAACACCCCCTAGGGACTCATAAATCATGAACGAACTGCTGGCACGGGTGACGCAGGGATTCGATAGTGCAAACAGCCCCTAGAGACTCATAAATGATCAACAAACTGCTGGCAGGGGTGACGCTGGGATTCGGAAGCGCAAACAGCCCCTAAGGACTCATAAATGATCAACGAACTGCCGGCACGAGTGACGTAGGGATTCGACAGCGCAAACAGCCCCTAGGGATTAAGAAATCATCAACGAACTACTGGCACGGGTGACGCACGGATTCGACAGCGCAAACAACCCCTAGGGACTCATAAATGATCAACGAATTGGTGGCATGGGTGACGCAGGTATTCGACAGCGCAAACAGCCCCTAGGGACACATAAATGATCAACGAATTAGTGTCACGGGTGACGCATGACTTCGACAGCCCAAACAGCCCCTAAGGACTCATAAATCATCAACGAACTGCTGGCACGGGTGACGCAGGGATTCGATAGCGCAAACAGCCCCTAGCGACTCATAAATGATCAACGAACTGCTGTCACGGGAGACGCATGGCTTCCACAGCCCAAGCAGCCCCTAGGGACACATAAATGATCAACGAAGTGGTGTCACGGGTGACGCTGGGATTTGAAAGCACAAACACCCCCTAAGGACTCATAAATGATCAACGAACTGGTGTCACGGGTGACGCAGCGATTCGACAGCCCAAACAGCCCCTAAGGACTCATAAATCATCAGCGAACTGCTGGCACGGGTGACGCACGGATTCGACAACGCAAACAGCCCCTAGGGACTCATAAATGATCAACGTACTGCTGGCTTGGGTAACGCAGGTATTCGACAGCGCAAACAGCCCCTAGGGACTCATAAATCATAAATGAACGGCTGTCACGGATGACCTATGGATTGGACAGCGCAAAAAGCCCCTAGGGACTCAGAAATCATCAACGAACTGCGGTTACGGGAGACGCACGCCTTCGACAACGCAAACAGCCCCTAGGGACTCATAAATGATCAACGAACTGCTGCCATGGGTGACGCTGGGATTTGACACCGGAAACACCCCCTAGGGACTCATAAATGATCAACGAACTGCTGGCAGGGGTGACGCTGGGATTCGAAAGCGCAAACAGCCCCTAGGGACTCATAAATGATCAGCGAAATGCCGGCTCTGGTGACACAGGGATTCGACAGCGCAAACAGCCCCTAGGGACTCATAAATGATCAGCGAAATGCCGGCACTGGTGACGCAGGGATTCGACAGCGCAAACAGCCCCTAGGGACTCATAAATGATCACCGAACTGCCGGCACGGGTGACGCAAGGATTCGACAGCCCAAACACCCCCTAGGGACACATAAATGATAAACGAATTGGTGTCACGGGTGACGCATGGCTTCGACAGCCCAAACACCCCCTAGGGACTCATAAATCATCAACGAACTGCTGGCACGGGTGACGCAGGGATTCGATAGCGCAAACAGCCCCTAGAGACTCATAAATGATCAACGAAATGCAGGCAGGGGTGACGCTGGGATTCGAAAGCGCGCATCAACTAACTGCTGGCAGGGGTGACGCACGGATTCGACAGCGCAAACAGCCCCTAGGGACTCATAAATGATCAACGAACTACTGGCACGGGTGACGCAGGTATTCGACAGGGCAAACAGCCCCTAGGGACTCATAAATCATAAATGAACGGCTGTCACGGATGACCTATGGATTCGACAGCGCAAAAAGCCCCTAGGGATTCAGAAATCATCAACGAACTGCTGTCACGGGAGACGCACGGATTCGACAGCGCAAACAGCTCCTAGGGACACATAAATGATCAATGAATTGGTGTGACGGGTGACGCATGGCTTCGACAGCCCAAACAGCCCCTAGGGACTCATAAATCATCAACGAACTGCTGGCACGGGTGACGCAGGGATTCGATAGCGCAAACAGCCCCTAGAGACTCATAAATGATCAACGAACTGCTGGCAGGGGTGATGCTGGGATTCGAAAGCGCAAACAGCCCCTAAGGACTCATAAATGATCAACGAACTGCCGGCACGAGTGACGTAGGGATTCGACAGCGCAAACAGCCCCTAGGGATTCAGAAATCATCAACGAACTACTGGCACGGGTGACGCACGGATTCGACAGCGCAAACAACCCCTAGGGACTCATAAATGATCAACGAACTGCTGCGAGGGGTGACGCTGGGATTCGAAAGCGCAAACAGCCCCTAGGGACTCATAAATGATCAGCGAAATGCCGGCACTGGTGACGCAGGGATTCGACAGCGCAAACAGCCCCTAGGGACTCATAAATGATCACCGAACTGCCGGCACGGGTGACGCAAGGATTCGACAGCGCAAACAGCCCCTAGGGACACATAAATGATAAACAAATTGGTGTCACGGGTGACGCATGGCTTCGACAGCCCAAACACCCCCTAGGGACTCATAAATCATCAACGAACTGCTGGCACGGGTGACGCAGGGATTCGATAGCGCAAACAGCCCCTAGAGACTCATAAATGATCAACGAACTGCTGGCAGGGGTGACGCTGGGATTCCAAAGCGCAAACAGCCCCTAAGGACTCATAAATGATCAACGAACTGCCGGCACGAGTGACGTAGGGATTCGACAGCGCAAACAGCCCCTAGGGATTCAGACATCATCAACGAACTACTGGCACGGGTGACGCACGGATTCGACAGCGCAAACAACCCCTAGGGACTCATAAATGATCAACGAATTGGTGGCATGGGTGACGCAGGTATTCGACAGCGCAAACAGCCCCTAGGGACTCATAAATCATAAATGAACGGCTGTCACGGATGACCTATGGATTCGACAGCCCAAACAGCCCCTACGGACTCAGAAATAATCAACGAGCTGCTGTCACGGGAGACGCACGGATTCGACAGCGCAAACAGCCCCTAGGGACTCATAAATCATCAACGTACTGCTGGCTTGTGTAACGCAGGTATTCGACAGCGCAAACAGCCCCTAGGGACTCATAAATCAGAAATGAACGGCTGTCACGGATGACCTATGGATTCGACAGCGCAAAAAGCCCCTAGGGATTCAGAAATCATCAACGAACTGCTGTCACGGGAGACGCACGGATTCGACAGCGCAAACAGCCCCTAGGGACACATAAATGATCAACGAATTAGTGTCACGGGTGACGCATGACTTCGACAGCCCAAACAGCCCCTAAGGACTCATAAATCATCAACGAACTACTGGCATGGGTGACGCAGGGATTCGATAGCGCAAACAGCCCCTAGCGACTCATAAATGATCAACGAACTGCTGTCACGGGAGACGCATGGCTTCCACAGCCCAAACAGCCCCTAGGGACACATAAATGATCAACGAAGTGGTGTCACGGGTGACGCTGGGATTTGAAAGCACAAACACCCCCTAAGGACTCATAAATGATCAACGAACTGGTGTCACGGGTGACGCAGCGATTCGACAGCCCAAACAGCCCCTAAGGACTCATAAATCATCAGCGAACTGCTGGCACGGGTGACGCACGGATTCGACAACGCAAACAGCCCCTAGGGACTCATAAATGATCAACGTACTGCTGGCTTGTGCAACGCAGGTATTCGACAGCGCAAACAGCCCCTAGGGACTCATAAATCAGAAATGAACTGCTGTCACGGATGACCTATGGATTCGACAGCGCAAAAAGCCCCTAGGGACTCAGAAATCATCAACGAACTGCGGTCACGGGAGACGCACGCGTTCGACAACGCAAACAGCCCCTAGGGACTCATAAATGATCAACGAACTGCTGCCATGGGTGACGCTGGGATTTGACACCGGAAACAGCCCCTAGGGACTCATAAATGATCAACGAACTGCTGCCAGGGGTGACGCTGGGATTCGAAAGCGCAAACAGCCCCTAGGGACTCATAAATGATCAGCGAAATGCCGGCACTGGTGACGCAGGGATTCGACAGCGCAAACAGCCCCTAGGGACTCATAAATGATCACCGAACTGCCGGCACGGGTGACGCATGGATTCGACAGCCAAACAGCCCCTAGGGACACATAAATGATAAACGAATTGGTGTCACGGGTGACGCATGGCTTCGACAGCCCAAACACCCCCTAGGGACTCATAAATCATCAACGAACTGCTGGCACGGGTGACGCAGGGATTCGATAGCGCAAACAGCCCCTAGAGACTCATAAATGATCAACGAACTGCTGGCAGGGGTGACGCTGGGATTCCAAAGCGCAAACAGCCCCTAAGGACTCATAAATGATCACCGAACTGCCGGCACGAGTGACGTAGGGATTCGACAGCGCAAACAGCCCCTAGGGACACATAAATGATCAACGAAGGGGTGTGACGGGTGACGCATGGCTTCGACAGCCCAAACAGCCCCTAGGGACACATAAATCATCAACGAACTGCGGTCACGGGTGACGCTGGGATTCGAAAGCACAAACAGCCCCTACGGAGTCATAAATGATCAACGAACTGGTGTCACGGGTGACGCAGGGATTCGAGAGTGCAAACAGCCCCTAAGGACTCATAAATGATCAACGAACTGCTGGCAGGGGTGACGCTGGGATTCGATAGCGCAAACAGCCCCTAGAGACTCATAAATGATCAACGAACTGCTGGCAGGGGTGACGCTAGGATTCGAAAGCGCAAACAGACCCTAAAGACTCATAAATGATCAACGAACTGCCGGCACGGGTGACGCAGGGATTCGACAGCGCAAACAGCTCCTAGGGACTCAGAAATCATAAATGAACGGCTGTCACGGATGATCTATAGATTGGACAGCGCAAAAAGCCCCTAGGGACTCAGAAATCATCAACGAATTGCGGTCACGGGAGACGCACGAATTCGACAGCGCAAACAGCCCCTAGGGACTCATAAATCATAAATGAACGGCTGTCACGGATGACCTATGGATTCGACAGCGCAAAAAGCCCTAGGGACTCAGAAATGATCAACGAACTGCTGTCACGGGAGACGCATGGCTTCGACAGCCCAAACAACCCCTAGGGACACATAAATGATCAACGAAGTGGTGTCACGGGTGACGCTGGGATTTGAAAGCACAAACACCCCCTAAGGACTCATAAATGATCAACGAACTGGTGTCACGGGTGACGCAGCGATTCGACAGCCCAAACAGCCCCTAAGGACTCATAAATCATCAGCGAACTGCTGGCACGGGTGACGCACGGATTCGACAACGCTAACAGCCCCTAGGGACTCATAAATGATCAACGTACTGCTGGCTTGTGCAACGCAGGTATTCGACAGCGCAAACAGCCCCTAGGGACTCATAAATCAGAAATGAACTGCTGTCACGGATGACCTATGGATTCGACAGCGCAAAAAGCCCCTAGGGACTCAGAAATCATCAACGAACTGCGGTCACGGGAGACGCACGCGTTCGACAACGCAAACAGCCCCTAGGGACTCATAAATGATCAACGAACTGCTGCCATGGGTGACGCTGGGATTTGACACCGGAAACAGCCCCTAGGGACTCATAAATGATCAACGAACTGCTGCCAGGGGTGACGCTGGGATTCGAAAGCGCAAACAGCCCCTAGGGACTCATAAATGATCAGCGAAATGCCGGCACTGGTGACGCAGGGATTCGACAGCGCAAACAGCCCCTAGGGACTCATAAATGATCAACGAACTGCCGGCACGGGTGACGCATGGATTCGACAGCCAAACAGCCCCTAGGGACACATAAATGATAAACGAATTGGTGTCACGGGTGACGCATGGCTTCGACAGCCCAAACACCCCCTAGGGACTCATAAATCATCAACGAACTGCTGGCACGGGTGACGCAGGGATTCGATAGCGCAAACAGCCCCTAGAGACTCATAAATGATCAACGAACTGCTGGCAGGGGTGACGCTGGGATTCCAAAGCGCAAACAGCCCCTAAGGACTCATAAATGATCAACGAACTGCCGGCACGAGTGACGTAGGGATTCGACAGCGCAAACAGCCCCTAGGGATTCAGAAATCATCAACGAACTACTGGCACGGGTGACGCACGGATTCGACAGCGCTAACAGCCCCTAGGGACTCATAAATCAGAAATGAACTGCTGTCACGGATGACCTATGGATTCGACAGCGCAAAAAGCCCCTAGGGACTCAGAAATCATCAACGAACTGCGGTCACGGGATACGCAAGGATTCGACAGCGCAAACAGCCCCTAGGGACACATAAATGATCAACGAATTGGTGTGACGGGTGACGCATGGCTTCGACAGCCCAAACAGCCCCTAGGGATTCAGAAATCATCAACGAACTACTGTCACGGGAGACGCAAGGATTCGATAGCGCAAACAGCCCCTAGAGACTCATAAATGATCAACGAATTGGTGGCAGGGGTGACGCTGGGATTCGAAAGCGCAAACAGCCCCTACGGACTCTTAAATGATCAACGAACTGCCGGCACGGGTGACGCAGGGATTCGACAGCCCAAACAGCTCCTAGGGACTCATAAATGATCAACGAACTGGTGTCACGGGTGACGCAGGGATTCGACAGCGCAAACAGCCCCTAGGGACACATAAATGATCAACGAAGGGGTGTGACGGGTGACGCATGGCTTCGACAGCCCAAACAGCCCCTAGGGACACATAAATCATCAACGAACTGCGGTCACGGGTGACGCTGGGATTCGAAAGCACAAACAGCCCCTACGGAGTCATAAATGATCAACGAACTGGTGTCACGGGTGACGCAGGGATTCGAGAGTGCAAACAGCCCCTAAGGACTCATAAATGATCAACGAACTGCTGGCAGGGGTGACGCTGGGATTCGAATGTGCAAACAGCCCCTAAGGACTCATAAATCATCAACGAACTGCTGGCACGGGTGACGCACGGATTCGACAGCGCAAACAGCCCCTAGGGACTCATAAATGATGAACGAAGTGCTGGCACGGGTGACGCAGGTATTCGACAGCGCAAACAGCCCCTAGGGACTCATAAATCATAAATGAACGGCTGTCACGGATGACCTATGGATTCGACAGCGCAAACAGCCCGTACGGACTCATAAATCATCAACGAACTGCTGGCACGGGTGACGCACGGATTCGACAGCGCAAACAGCCCCTAGGGACTCATAAATGATCAACGAACTACTGGCACGGGTGACGCAGGGATTCGAGAGGACAAACAGCCCCTAAGGACACAGAAATGATCAACGAACTGCTGGCACGGGTGACGCACGGATTCGACAGCGCAAACAGCCCCTAGGGACTCATAAATGATCAACGAACCGGTGTCACGGGTGACGCTGGGATTAGAGAGGGCAAACAGCCCCTAAGGACTCATAAATGATCAACGAACTGCTGGCAGGGGTGACGCTGGGATTCGACAGCGCAAACAGCCCCTAGGGACTCATAAATGATCAACGAACTGGTGTCACGGGTGACGCATGGATTCGACAGCCCAAACAGCCCCTACGGACTCATAAATCATCAACGAACTGCTGGCACGGGTGACGCACGGATTAGACAGTGCAAACAGCCCCTAAGGATTCAGAAATCATCAACGAACTGCTGTCACGGGAGACGCAAGGATTCGATAGCGCAAACAGCCCCTAGAGACTCATAAATGATCAACGAACTGCTGGCAGGGGTGACGCTAGGATTCGAAAGCGCAAACAGACCCTAAAGACTCATAAATGATCAACGAACTGTCGGCACGGGTGACGCAGGGATTCGACAGCGCAAACAGCCCCTAGGGACTCAGAAATCATAAATGAACGGCTGTCACGGATGATCTATAGATTGGACAGCGCAAAAAGCCCCTAGGGACTCAGAAATCATCAACGAATTGCGGTCACGGGAGACGCACGAATTCGACAGCGCAAACAGCCCCTAGGGACTCATAAATCATAAATGAACGG
Organism: Populus trichocarpa; assembly: GCF_000002775.5. Taxonomy (NCBI): domain Eukaryota; kingdom Viridiplantae; phylum Streptophyta; class Magnoliopsida; order Malpighiales; family Salicaceae; genus Populus; species Populus trichocarpa. The sequence continues at coordinate 8,061 of NW_026291157.1, forward strand.
CTGTCACGGATGACCTATGGATTCGACAGCGCAAAAAGCCCCTAGGGACTCAGAAATGATCAACGAACTGCTGTCACGGGAGACGCATGGCTTCGACAGCCCAAACAACCCCTAGGGACACATAAATGATCAACGAAGTGGTGTCACGGGTGACGCTGGGATTCGAAAGCACAAACAGCCCCTACGGAGTCATAAATGATCAACGAACTGGTGTCACGGGTGACGCAGGGATTCGACAGCCCAAACAGCCCCTAAGGACTCATCAATCATCAGCGAACTGCTGGCACGGGTGACGCACGGATTCGACACCGCAAACAGCCCCTAGGGACTCATAAATGATCAACGAACTACTGGCACGGGTGACGCAGGTATTCGACAGCGCAAACAGCCCCTAGGGACTCATAACTCATAAAGGAACGGCTGTCACGGATGACCTATGGATTCGACAGCGCAAAAAGCCCCTAGGGATTCAGAAATCATCAACGAACCGCTGTCACGGGAGACGCATGGCTTCCACAGCCCAAACAGCCCCTAGGGACACATAAATGATCAATGAATTGGTGTCACGGGTGACGCTGGGATTCGAAAGCACAAACAACCCTAAGGACTCATAAATGATCAACGAACTGGTGTCACGGGTGACGCAGGGATTCGAGAGCCCAAACAGCCCCTACGGACTCATAAATCATCAACGAACTGCTGGCACGGGTGACACACGGATTCGACAGCCCAAACAGCCCCTGGGGAATCAGAAATCACCAACGAACTGCTGTCACCGGTTACGCAGGGATTTGACAGCGCAAAAGCCCCTAGGGACTCATAAATGATGAACGAACTGGTGTCACGGGTGACGCTGGGATTCGAAAGCACAAACAACCCCTAAGGACTCATAAATGTTCAACGAACTGGTGTCACGGGTGACGCAGGGATTCGACAGCCCAAACAGCCCGTACGGACTCATAAATCATCAACGAACTGCTGGCACGGGTGACGCACGGATTCGACAGCGCAAACAGCCCCTAGGGACTCATAAATGATCAACGAACTACTGGCACGGGTGACGCAGGGATTCGAGAGGACAAACAGCCCCTAAGGACACAGAAATGATCAACGAACTGCTGGCACGGGTGACGCCGGCATTCGACAGCGCAAACAGCCCCTAGGGACACCTAAATCATAAATGAACGGCTGTCACGGCTGACCTATGGATTCGACAGCGCAAAAAGTCCCTAGGGACTCAGAAATGATCAACGAACTGCTGTCACGGGAGACGTATGGCTTCGACAACCCAAACATCCCCTAGGGACACATAAATGATCAACGAAGTGGTGTCACGGATGACGCTGGGATTCGAAAGCACAAACAACCCCTACGGAGTCATAAATGATCAACGAACTGGTGTCACGGGTGACGCAGGGATTCGACAGCCCAAATAGCCCCTAAGGACTCATCAATCATCAGCGAACTGCTGGCACGGGTGACGCACAGATTCGACAGCGCAAACAGCCCCTAGGGACTCATAAATGATCAACGCACTGCTGGCACGGGTGACGTCGGCATTCGACAGCGCAAAAAGCCCCTAGGGACACCTAAATCATAAATGAACGGCTGTCACGGATGACCTATGGATTCGACAGCGCAAAAAGCCCCTAGGGACTCAGAAATGATCAACGAACTGCTGTCACGGGAGACGCATGGCTTCGACAGCCCAAACAACCCCTAGGGACACATAAATGATCAACGAAGTGGTGTCACGGGTGACGCTGGGATTCGAAAGCACAAACAGCCCCTACGGAGTCATAAATGATCAACGAACTGGTGTCACGGGTGACGCAGGGATTCGACAGCCCAAACAGCCCCTAAGGACTCATCAATCATCAGCGAACTGCTGGCACGGGTGACGCACGGATTCGACACCGCAAACAGCCCCTAGGGACTCATAAATGATCAACGAACTACTGGCACGGGTGACGCAGGTATTCGACAGCGCAAACAGCCCCTAGGGACTCATAACTCATAAAGGAACGGCTGTCACGGATGACCTATGGATTCGACAGCGCAAAAAGCCCCTAGGGATTCAGAAATCATCAACGAACTGCTGTCACGGCAGACGCCTGGCTTCGACAGCCCACACATCCCCTAGGGACACATAAATGATCAACAAAGTGGTGTCACGGGTGACGCAGGGATTCGACACCCAAACAGCCCCTAAGGACTCATAAATGATCAACGAACTGCTGGCACGGGTGACGCAGGGATCCGACAGCGCAAACAGCCCCTAGGGACTCCTAAATCATAAATGAACGGCTGTCACGGCTGACCTATGGATTCGACAGCGCAAAAAGCCCCTAGGGATTCAGAAATCATCAACGAACTGCTGTCACGGGAGACGCATGGCTTCCACAGCCCAAACAGCCCCTAGGGACACATAAATGATCAATGAATTGGTGTCACGGGTGACGCTGGGATTCGAAAGCACAAACAACCCCTAAGGACTCATAAATGATCAACGAACTGGTGTCACGGGTGACGCAGGGATTCGAGAGCCCAAACAGCCCCTACGGACTCATAAATCATCAACGAACTGCTGGCACGGGTGACGCACGGATTCGACAGCGCAAACAGCCCCTAGGGACTCATAAATGATCAACGAACTGCTGGCTTGGGTAACGCAGGTATTCGACATCGCAAACAGCTCCTAGGGACTCAGAAATCATAAATGAACGGCTGTCACGGAAGATCTATGGATTGGAGAGCGCAAAAAGCCCCTAGGGACTCAGAAATCATCAACGAACTGCGGTCACGGGAGACGCACGAATTCGACAGCGCAAAGAGCCCCTAGGGACTCATAATTGATCAACGAACTGCTGTCACGGGAGACGCATGGCTTCCACAGCCCAAACTGCCCCTAGGGACACATAAATGATCAACGAAGTGGTGTCACGGGTGACGCTGGGATTCGAAAGCACAAACAACCCCTAAGGACTCATAAATGATCAACGAACTGGTGTCACGGGTGACGCAGGGATTCGACAGCCCAAACAGCCCCTCCGGACTCGTAAATCATCAACGAACTGCTGGCACGGGTGACGCAGGGATTCGAGAGCGCAAACAGCCCCTAAAGACTCATAAATGATCAACGAACTGCTGGCAGGGGTGACGCTGGGATTTGAAAGCGCAAACAGCCCCTAGGGACTCATAAATCATAAAGGAACTGCTGTCACGGATGACCAATGGATCCGAGAGCGCTAAAGCCCCTGGGGAATCAGAAATCACCAACGAACTGCTGTCACCGGTTACGCAGGGATTTGACAGCGCAAAAGCCCCTAGGGACTCATAAATGATGAACGAACTGGTGTCACGGGTGACGCTGGGATTCGAAAGCACAAACAACCCCTAAGGACTCATAAATGTTCAACGAACTGGTGTCACGGGTGACGCAGGGATTCGACAGCCCAAACAGCCCGTACGGACTCATAAATCATCAACGAACTGCTGGCACGGGTGACGCACGGATTCGACAGCGCAAACAGCCCCTAGGGACTCATAAATGATCAACGAACTGCTGGCACGGGTGACGCAGGGATTCGAGAGGACAAACAGCCCCTAAGGACACAGAAATGATCAACGAACTGCTGGCACGGGTGACGCCGGCATTCGACAGCGCAAACAGCCCCTAGGGACACCTAAATCATAAATGAACGGCTGTCACGGCTGACCTATGGATTCGACAGCGCAAAAAGCCCCTAGGGACTCAGAAATGATCAACGAACTGCTGTCACGGGAGACGTATGGCTTCGACAGCCCAAACATCCCCTAGGGACACATAAATGATCAACGAAGTGGTGTCACGGATGACGCTGGGATTCGAAAGCACAAACAGCCCCTACGGAGTCATAAATGATCAACGAACTGGTGTCACGAGTGACGCAGGGATTCGACAGCCCAAATAGCCCCTAAGGACTCATCAATCATCAGCGAACTGCTGGCACGGGTGACGCACAGATTCGACAGCGCAAACAGCCCCTAGGGACTCATAAATGATCAACGCACTGCTGGCACGGGTGACGTCGGCATTCGACAGCGCAAAAAGCCCCTAGGGACACCTAAATCATAAATGAACGGCTGTCACGGATGACCTATGGATTCGACAGCGCAAAAAGCCCCTAGAGACTCAGAAATCATCAACGAACTGCTGTCACGGGAGACGCATGGCTTCGACAGCCCAAACAACCCCTAGGGACACATAAATGATCAACGAAGTGGTGTCACGGGTGACGCTGGGATTCGAAAGCACAAACAGCCCCTACGGAGTCATAAATGATCAACGAACTGGTGTCACGGGTGACGCAGGGATTCGACAGCCCAAACAGCCCCTAAGGACTCATCAATCATCAGCGAACTGCTGGCACGGGTGACGCACGGATTCGACACCGCAAACAGCCCCTAGGGACTCATAAATGATCAACGAACTCCTGGCACGAGTGACGCACGTATTCGACAGCGCAAACAGCCCCTAGGGACTCATAACTCATAAAGGAACGGCTGTCACGGATGACCTATGGATTCGACAGCGCAAAAAGCCCCTAGGGATTCAGAAATCATCAACGAACTGCTGTCACGGCAGACGCCTGGCTTCGACAGCCCACACATCCCCTAGGGACACATAAATGATCAACGAAGTGGTGTCACGGGTGACGCAGGGATTCGACACCCAAACAGCCCCTAAGGACTCATAAATGATCAACGAACTGCTGGCACGGGTGACGCAGGGATCCGACAGCGCAAACAGCCCCTAGGGACTCCTAAATCATAAATGAACGGCTGTCACGGATGACCTATGGATTCGACAGCGCAACAAGCCCCTAGGGATTCATAAATCATCAACGAACTGCTGTCACGGCAGACGCATGGCTTCGACAGCCCACACAGCCCCTAGGGACACATAAAAGATCAACGAAGTGGTGTCACGAGTGACGTAGGGATTCGACAGCCCAAACAGCCCCTAAGGACTCATCAATCATCAGCGAACTGCTGGCACGGGTGACGCACGGATTAGACAGCGCAAACAGCCCCCAGGGATTCAGAAATAATCAACGAACTGCTGTCACGGGAGACGCAGGGATTCGGTAGCGCAAACAGCCCCTAGAGACTCATAAATGATCAACGAACTGCTGGCAGGGGTGACGCTGGGATTCGAAAGCGCAAACAGCGCCTACAGACTCATAAATGATCAACGAACTGCCGGCACGGGTGACGCAGGGATTCGACAGCGCAAACAGCCCCTAGGGACTCATAAATCATAAATGAACGGCTGTCACGGATGACCTATGGATTCGACAGCACAAAAGCCCCTAGGGACTCAGAAATCATCAACGAACTGCTGGCAAGGGTGACGCACGGATTCGATAGCGCAAACAGCCCCTAGAGACTCATAAATGATCAACGAACTGCTGTCACGGATGACCTATGGATTCGAAAGCGCAAACCCCCTAAGGACTCATAAATGATCAACGAACTGCTGTCACGGGAGACGCATGGCTTCGACAGCCCAAACAGCCCCAAGGGACACATAAATGATCAACGAAGTGGTGTCACGGGTGACGCTGGGATTCGAAAGCACAAACAGCCCCTACGGACTCATAAATGATCAACGAACTGGTGTCACGGGTGTCGCAGGGATTCGACAGCCCAAACAGCCCCTAAGGACTCATCAATCATCAGCGAACTGCTGGCACGGGTGACGCACGGATTCGACACCGCAAACAGCCCCTAGGGACTCATAAATGTTCAACGAACTGGTGTCACGGGTGACGCAGGGATTCGACAGCCCAAACAGCCCCTACGGACTCATAAATCATCAACGAACTGCTGGCACGGGTGACGCACGGATTCGACAGCGCAAACAGCCCCTAGGGACTCATAAATGATCAACGAACTCCTGGCATGGGTGACGCAGGTATTCGACAGCGCAAACAGCCCCTAGGGACTCATAAATCATAAATGAACGGCTGTCACGGATGACCTATGGATTTGACAGCGCAAAAAGCCCCCAGGGATTCAGAAATCATCAACGAACTGCTGTCACGGGAGACGCATGGCTTCGACAGCCCAAACAGCCCTTAGGGACACATAAATGATCAACGAATTGGTGTCATGGGTGATGCAGGGATTCGAGAGGACAAACAGACACAAAAATGATCAACGAACTGCTGGCACGGGTGACGCCGGCATTCGACAGCGCAAACAGCCCCTAGGGACACCTAAATCATAAATGAACGGCTGTCACGGATGACCTATGGATTCGACAGCGCAACAAGCCCCTAGGGACTCAGAAATGATCAACGAACTGCTGTCACGGGAGACGCATGGCTTCGACAGCCAAACAATCCCTAGGGACACATAAATGATCAACGAAGTGGTGTCACGGTTGACGCTGGGATCCGAAAGCACAAACAGCCCCTACGGAGTCATAAATGATCAACGAACTGGTGTCACGGGTGACGCAGGGATTCGACAGCCCAAACAGCCCCTAAGGACTCATCAATCATCAGCGAACTGCTGGCACGGGTGACGCACGGATTCGACAACGCAAACAGCCCCTAGGGACTCATAAATGATCAACGAACTCCTGGCACGAGTGACGCACGTATTCGACAGCGCAAACAGCCCCTAGGGACTCATAAATCATAAAGGAACGGCTGTCACGGATGACCTATGGATTCGACAGCGCAAAAAGGCCCTAGGGATTCAGAAATCATCAACGAACTGCTGTCACGGCAGACGCATGGCTTCGACAGCCCAAACAACCCCTAGGAACACATAAATGATCAACGAACTGGTGTCACGGGTGACGCAGGGATTCGACAGCCCAAACAGCCCCTAAGGACTCATCAATCATCAGCGAACTGCTGGCACGGGTGACGCACAGATTCGACACCGCAAACAGCCCCTAGGGACTCATAAATGATCAACGAACTACTGGCACGGGTGACGCAGGTATTCGACAGCGCAAACAGCCCCTAGGGACTCATAAATCATAAAGGAACGGCTGTCACGGATGACCTATGGATTCGGCAGCGCAAAAAGCCCCTAGGGATTCAGAAATCATCAACGAACTGCTGTCACGGAAGACGCATGGCTTCGACAGCCCAAACAGCCCCTAGGGACACATAAATGATCAACGAAGTGGTGTCACGGGTGACGCAGGGATTCGACACCCAAACAGCCCCTATGGACACATAAATGATCAACGAACTGCTGGCACGGGTGACGCAGGGATGCGACAGCGCAAACAGCCCCTAGGGACTCATAAATGATCAACGAACTTCTGGCACGGGTGACGCAGGTATTCGACAGCGCAAACAGCCCCTAGGGACTCATAAATCATAAAGGAACGGCTGTCACGGATGACCTATGGATTCGGCAGCGCAAAAAGCCCCTAGGGATTCAGAAATCATCAACGAACTGCTGTCACGGCAGACGCATGGCTTCGACAGCCCAAACAGCCCCTAGGGACACATAAATGATCAACGAAGTGGTGTCACGGGTGACGCAGGGATTCGACACCCAAACAGCCCCTAAGGACACATAAATGATCAACGAACTGCTGGCACGGGTGACGCAGGGATGCGACAGCGCAAACAGCCCCTAGGGACTCATAAATGATCAACGAACTTCTGGCACGGGTGACGCAGGTATTCGACAGCGCAAACAGCCCCTAGGGACTCATAAATCATAAATGAACGGCTGTCACGGATGACCTATGGATTCGACAGTGCAAAAAGCCCCTAGGGATTCAGAAATCATCAACGAACTGTTGTCACGGGAGACGCATGGCTTCGACAGCCCAAACATCCGCTAGGGACACTTAAATGATCAACGAAGTGGTGTCACGGGTGACGCAGGGATTCGAGAGGGCAAACATCCCCTACGGACACATAAATGATCAACGAAGTGGTGTCACGGGTGACGCAGGGATTCGAGAGCGCAAACAGCCCCTAGGAACTCATAAATCATAAATGAACGGCTGTCACGAATGACCAATGGATTTGACAGCGCAAAAAGCACCTAGGGACTCAGAAATCATCAACGAACTGCTGTCGCGAGAGACGCATGGCTTCGACAGCCCAAACATCCGCTAGGGACACTTAAATGATCAACGAAGTGGTGTCACGGGTGACGCAGGGATTCGAGAGGGCAAACATCCCCTACGGACACATAAATGATCAACGAAGTGGTGTCACGGGTGACGCACGGATTCAATAGCGCAAACAGCCCCTAGAGACTCATAAATGTTCAACGAAATGCAGGCAGGGGTGACGCTGGGATTCGAAAGCGCGCATCAACTAACTGCTGGCAGCGGTGACGCACGGATTCGACAGCGCAAACAGCCCCTAGGGACTCATAAATGATCAACGAACTACTGGCACGGGTGACGCAGGTATTCGACAGGGCAAACAGCCCCTAGGGACTCATAAATCATAAATGAACGGCTGTCACGAATGACCAATGGATTTGACAGCGCAAAAAGCACCTAGGGACTCAGAAATCATCAACGAACTGCTGTCGCGAGAGACGCGTGGCTTCGACAGCCCAAACAGCCCCTAGGGACACATAAATGATCAACGAAGTGGTGTCACGGGTGACGCTGGGATTCGAAAGAACAAACATCCCCTACGGACTCATAAATGATCAACGAACTGGTGTCACGGGTGTCGCAGGGATTCGACAGCCCAAACAGCCCCTAAGGACTCATAAATCATCAACGAACTCCTAGCATGGGTGACGCAGGTATTCGACAGCGCAAACAGCCCCTAGGGACTCATAAATGATCAACGAACTCCTGGCACGGGTGACGCAGGGATTCGAGAGGGCAAACAGCCCCTACGGACTCATAAATGATCAACGAACGGCTGTCACGGGTGACCTATGGATTCGACAGCGCAAAAAGCCCCTAGGGACTCAGAAATCATCAACGAACTGCTGTCACGGGAGACGCATGGCTTCGACAGCCCAAACAGCCCCTAGGGACACATAATTGATCAACGAAGTGGTGTCACGGGTGACGCTGGGATTCGAAAGCACAAACAGCCCCTAAGGACTCATAAATGATCAACGAACTAGTGTCACGGGTGAAGCAGGGATTCGACAGCCCAAACAGCCCCTAAGGACTCATAAATCATCAAGGAACTGCTGGCAGGGGTGACGCACGGATTCGACAGCGCAAACAGCCCCTAGGGACTCATAAATGATCAACGAACTTCTGGCACGGGTGACGCAGGTATTTGACAGCGCAAACAACCCCTAGGGACTCATAAATCATAAATGAACGGCTGTCACGGATGACCTATGGATTCGACAGCGCAAAAGCCCCTTGGGACTCAGAAATCATCAACGAACTGCTGGCACGGGTGACGCACGGATTCGATAGCGCAAACAGCCCCTAGAGACTCATAAATGTTCAACGAAATGCTGGCAGGGGTGACGCTGGGATTCGAAAGCGCAAACCCCCTAAGGACTCATAAATGATCAACGAACTGGTGTCACGGCTGACGCAGGGATTCGACAGCCCAAACAGCCCCTAAGGACTCATAAATCATCAACGAACTGCTGGCACGGGTGACGCACGAATTCGACAACGCAAACAGCCCCTAGGGACTCTTAAATGATCAACAAACTGCTGGCACGGCTGACGCAGGTATTCGGCAGCGCAAACAGCCCCTAGGGACTCATAAATCATCAACAAACTGCTGTCATGGATGACCTATGGATTCGACAGCGCAAAAAGCCCCTAGGGACTCAGAAATCATCAACGAACTGCTGTCACGGGAGACGCATGGCTTCGACAGCCCAAACAGCCCCAAGGGACACATAAATGAACAACGAAGTGGTGTCACGGGTGACGCTGGGATTCGAAAGCACAAACAGCCCCTACGGACTCATAAATGATCAACAAACTGGTGTCACGGGTGTCGCAGGGATTCGACAGCCCAAACAGCCCCTAAGGACTCATAAATAATCAACGAACTGCTGGCAGGGGTGACGCACGGATTCGACAGCGCAAACAGCCCCTAGGGACTCATAAATGATCAACGAACTACTGGCACGGGTGACGCAGGTATTCGACAGGGCAAACAGCCCCTAGGGACTCATAAATCTTAAATGAACGGCTGTCATGGATGACCTATGGATTCGACAGCGCAAAAGCCCCTTTGGACTCAGAAATCATCAACGAACTGCTGGCACGAGTGACGCACGGATTCAATAGCGCAAACAGCCCCTAGAGACTCATAAATGTTCAACGAAATGCAGGCAGGGGTGACGCTGGGATTCGAAAGCGCGCATCAACTAACTGCTGGCAGGGGTGACGCACGGATTCGACAGCGCAAACAGCCCCTAGGGACTCATAAATGATCAACGAACTACTGGCACGGGTGACGCAGGTATTCGACAGGGCAAACAGCCCCTAGGGACTCATAAATCATAAATGAACGGCTGTCACGGATGACCTATGGATTCGACAGCGCAAAAAGCCCCTAGGGATTCAGAAATCATCAACGAACTGCTGTCACGGGAGACGCACGGATTCGACAGCGCAAACAGCTCCTAGGGACACATAAATGATCAATGAATTGGTGTGACGGGTGACGCATGGCTTCGACAGCCCAAACAGCCCCTAGGGACTCATAAATCATCAACGAACTGCTGGCACGGGTGACGCAGGGATTCGATTGCGCAAACAGCCCCTAGAGACTCATAAATGTTCAACGAACTGCTGGTACGGGTGACGCTGAGATTCTAAAGCGCAAACAGCCCCTACGGACTCATAAATGATCAACGAACTGGTGTCACGGGTGACGCAGGGATTCGACAGCCCAAACAGCCCCTACGCGCTCATAAATCATCAACGAACTGCTGGCACGGGTGACGCAGGTATTCGACAGCGCAAACAGCTCCTAGGGACACATAAATCATAAATGAACGGCTGTCACGGATGACCTATGGATTCGACAGCGCAAAAAGCCCCTAGGGATTCAGAAATTATCAACTAACTGCTATCACGGGAGACGCACGGATTCTACAGCGCAAACAACCCCTAGGGACACATGAATGATCAACGAATTGGTGTGACGGGTGACGCATGGCTTCTACAGCCCAAACAGCCCCTAGGGACTCATAAATCATCAACGAACTGCTGGCACGGGTGACGCACGGATTCGACAGCACAAACAGCCCCTAGGGACTCATAAATCATCAACGAACTGCTGGCACGGGTAACCCAGGTATTTGACAGCGCAAACAGCCCCTAGAGACTCATAAATCATCAACGAACTGCTGCCATGGGTGACGCTAGAATTCAAAAGCGCAAACAGCCCCTACGGACTCATAAATGGTCAACGAACTGGTGTCGCGGGTGACGCAGGGATTCGACAGCCCAAACAGCCCCTACGGACTCATTAATCATCAACGAACTGCTGGCACGGGTGACGCACGGATTCAACAGCGCAAACAACCCCTAGGGACTCATAAATGATCAACGAACTGGTGTCACGGGTGACGCAGGGATTCGACAGCCCAAACAGCCCCTACGCACTCATAAATCATCAACGAACTGCTGGCACGGGTGAAGCACGGATTCGACAGCGCAAACTGCCCCTAGGGACTCATAAATCATCTACGAACTGCTGGCACGGGTGACACAGGTATTCGACACCGCAAACAGCCCCTACGGACTCATAAATCATAAAGGAACGGCTGTCACGGATGACCTATGGATTCGACAGCGCAAAAAGGCCCTGGACTCAGAAATCATCAACGAACTGCTGTCACGGGAGACGCACGGATTCGACAGCGCAAACAGCCCCTAGGGACACATAAATGATCAACGAAGTGGTGTGACGGGTGACGCATGGCTTCGACAGCCCAAACAGCCCCTAGGGACTCATAAATCATCAACGAACTGCTGGCACGGGTGACGCAGGGATTAGACAGCGCAAACAGCCCCTAGGGACTCATAAATCATAAAGGAACGGCTGTCACGGATGACATATGGATTCGACATCACAAAAGCCCCTAGGGACTCAGAAATCATCAACGAACTGCTGTCACGGGAGACGCATGGATTCGATAACGCAAACAACCCCTAGGGACACATAAATGATCAACGAAGTGGTGTGACGGGTGACGCATGGCTTCGACAGCCCAAACAGCCCCTAGGGACTCATAAATCATCAACGAACTGCTGGCACGGGTGACGCAGGGATTAGACAGCGCAAAAAGCCCATAGGGACTCATAAATGATCAACAAACTGCTGGCACGGGTGACGCAGGTATTCGACAGCCCAAACAGCCCCTAGGGACTCATAAATCATCAACGAACTGCTGGCACGGGTGACCCAGGTATTCGACAGCACAAACAGTCCCTAGCGACTCATTAATCATCAACGAACTGCTGCCATGGGTGACGCTGGGATTCAAAAGCGCAAACAGCCCCTACGGACTCATAAATGATCAACGAACTGGGGTCGCGGGTGACGCAGGGATTCGACAGCCCAAACAGCCCCTACGGACTCATTAATCATCAACGAACTGCTGGCACGGGTGACGCACGGATTCGACAGCGCAAACAGCCCCTAGGGACACATAAATGATCAACGAGCTGGTGTCACGGGTGACGCAGGGATTCGACAGCCCAAACAGCCCCTAAGCACTCATAAATCATCAACGAACTGCTGGCACGGGTGACGCAGGGATTAGACAGCGCAAACAGCCCCTAGGGACTCATAAATCATAAATGAACGGCTGTCACGAATGACCAATGGATTTGACAGCGCAAAAAGCACCTAGGGACTCAGAAATCATCAACGAACTGCTGTCGCGAGAGACGCGTGGCTTCGACAGCCCAAACAGCCCCTAGGGACACATAAATGATCAACGAAGTGGTGTCACGGGTGACGCTGGGATTCGAAAGAACAAACATCCCCTACGGACTCATAAATGATCAACGAACTGGTGTCACGGGTGTCGAAGGGATTCGACAGCCCAAACAGCCCCTAAGGACTCATAAATCATCAACGAACTCCTAGCACGGGTGACGCAGGTATTCGACAGCGCAAACAGCCCCTAGGGACTCATAAATGATCAACGAACTCCTGGCACAGGTGACGCAGGGATTCGAGAGGGCAAACAGCCCCTACGGACTCATAAATGATCAACGAACGGCTGTCACGGGTGACCTATGGATTCGACAGCGCAAAAAGCCACTAGGGACTCAGAAATCATCAACGAACTGCTGTCACGGGAGACGCATGGCTTCGACAGCCCAAACAGCCCCTAGGGACACATAATTGATCAACGAAGTGGTGTCACGGGTGACGCTGGGATTCGAAAGCACAAACAGCCCCTAAGGACTCATAAATGATCAACGAACTAGTGTCACGGGTGAAGCAGGGATTCGACAGCCCAAACAGCCCCTAAGGACTCATAAATCATCAAGGAACTGCTGGCAGGGGTGACGCACGGATTCGACAGCGCAAACAGCCCCTAGGGACTCATAAATGATCAACGAACTTCTGGCACGGGTGACGCAGGTATTTGACAGCGCAAACAGCCCCTAGGGACTCATAAATCATAAATGAACGGCTGTCACGGATGACCTATGGATTCGACAGCGCAAAAGCCCCTTGGGACTCAGAAATCATCAACGAACTGCTGGCACGGGTGACGCACGGATTCGATAGCGCAAACAGCCCCTAGAGACTCATAAATGTTCAACGAAATGCTGGCAGGGGTGACGCTGGGATTCGAAAGCGCAAACCCCCTAAGGACTCATAAATGATCAACGAACTGGTGTCACGGCTGACGCAGGGATTCGACAGCCCAAACAGCCCCTAAGGACTCATAAATCATCAACGAACTGCTGGCACGGGTGACGCACGGATTCGACAACGCAAACAGCCCCTAGGGACTCTTAAATGATCAACAAACTGCTGGCACGGCTGACGCAGGTATTCGGCAGCGCAAACAGCCCCTAGGGACTCATAAATCATCAACAAACTGCTGTCACGGATGACCTATGGATTCGACAGCGCAAAAAGCCCCTAGGGACTCAGAAATCATCAACGAACTGCTGTCACGGGAGACGCATGGCTTCGACAGCCCAAACAGCCCCAAGGGACACATAAATGAACAACGAAGTGGTGTCACGGGTGACGCTGGGATTCGAAAGCACAAACAGCCCCTACGGACTCATAAATGATCAACAAACTGGTGTCACGGGTGTCGCAGGGATTCGACAGCCCAAACAGCCCCTAAGGACTCATAAATCATCAACGAACTGCTGGCAGGGGTGACGCACGGATTCGACAGCGCAAACAGCCCCTAGGGACTCATAAATGATCAACGAACTACTGGCACGGGTGACGCAGGTATTCGACAGGGCAAACAGCCCCTAGGGACTCATAAATCTTAAATGAACGGCTGTCATGGATGACCTATGGATTCGACAGCGCAAAAGCCCCTTAGGACTCAGAAATCATCAACGAACTGCTGGCACGAGTGACGCACGGATTCAATAGCGCAAACAGCCCCTAGAGACTCATAAATGTTCAACGAAATGCAGGCAGGGGTGACGCTGGGATTCGAAAGCGCGCATCAACTAACTGCTGGCAGGGGTGACGCACGGATTCGACAGCGCAAACAGCCCCTAGGGACTCATAAATGATCAACGAACTACTGGCACGGGTGACGCAGGTATTCGACAGGGCAAACAGCCCCTAGGGACTCATAAATCATAAATGAACGGCTGTCACGGATGACCTATGGATTCGACAGCGCAAAAAGCCCCTAGGGATTCAGAAATCATCAACGAACTGCTGTCACGGGAGACGCACGGATTCGACAGCGCAAACAGCTCCTAGGGACACATAAATGATCAATGAATTGGTGTGACGGGTGACGCATGGCTTCGACAGCCCAAACAGCCCCTAGGGACTCATAAATCATCAACGAACTGCTGGCACGGGTGACGCAGGGATTCGATTGCGCAAACAGCCCCTAGAGACTCATAAATGTTCAACGAACTGCTGGTACGGGTGACGCTGAGATTCTAAAGCGCAAACAGCCCCTACGGACTCATAAATGATCAACGAACTGGTGTCACGGGTGACGCAGGGATTCGACAGCCCAAACAGCCCCTACGCGCTCATAAATCATCAACGAACTGCTGGCACGGGTGACGCAGGTATTCGACAGCGCAAACAGCTCCTAGGGACACATAAATCATAAATGAACGGCTGTCACGGATGACCTATGGATTCGACAGCGCAAAAAGCCCCTAGGGATTCAGAAATTATCAACTAATTGCTATCACGGGAGACGCACAGATTCTACAGCGCAAACAGCTCCTAGGGACACATAAATCATAAATGAACGGCTGTCACGGATGACCTATGGATTCGACAGCGCAAAAAGCCCCTAGGGATTCAGAAATTATCAACTAATTGCTATCACGGGAGACGCACAGATTCTACAGCGCAAACAACCCCTAGGGACACATGAATGATCAACGAATTGGTGTGACGGGTGACGCATGGCTTCTACAGCCCAAACAGCCCCTAGGGACTCATAAATCATCAACGAACTGCTGGCACGGGTGACGCACGGATTCGACAGCACAAACAGCCCCTAGGGACTCATAAATCATCAACGAACTGCTGGCACGGGTGACCCAGGTATTTGACAGCGCAAACAGCCCCTAGAGACTCATAAATCATCAACGAACTGCTGCCATGGGTGACGCTAGGATTCAAAAGCGCAAACAGCCCCTACGGACTCATAAATGGTCAACGAACTGGTGTCGCGGGTGACGCAGGGATTCGACAGCCCAAACAGCCCCTACGGACTCATTAATCATCAACGAACTGCTGGCACGGGTGACGCACGGATTCAACAGCGCAAACTGCCCCTAGGGACTCATAAATCATCTACGAACTGCTGGCACGGGTGACACAGGTATTCGACACCGCAAACAGCCCCTACGGACTCATAAATCATAAAGGAACGGCTGTCACGGATGACCTATGGATTCGACAGCGCAAAAAGGCCCTGGACTCAGAAATCATCAACGAACTGCTGTCACGGGAGACGCACGGATTCGACAGCGCAAACAGCCCCTAGGGACACATAAATGATCAACGAAGTGGTGTGACGGGTGACGCATGGCTTCGACAGCCCAAACAGCCCCTAGGGACTCATAAATCATCAACGAACTGCTGGCACGGGTGACGCAGGGATTAGACAGTGCAAACAGCCCCTAGGGACTCATAAATCATAAAGGAACGGCTGTCACGGATGACATATGGATTCGACATCACAAAAGCCCCTAGGGACTCAAAAATCATCAACGAACTGCTGTCACGGGAGACGCATGGATTCGATAACGCAAACAACCCCTAGGGACACATAAATGATCAACGAAGTGGTGTGACGGGTGACGCATGGCTTCGACAGCCCAAACAGCCCCTAGGGACTCATAAATCATCAACGAACTGCTGGCACGGGTGACGCAGGGATTAGACAGCGCAAAAAGCCCGTAGGGACTCATAAATGATCAACAAACTGCTGGCACGGGTGACGCAGGTATTCGACAGCCCAAACAGCCCCTAGGGACTCATAAATCATCAACGAACTGCTGGCACGGGTGACCCAGGTATTCGACAGCACAAACAGTCCCTAGCGACTCATTAATCATCAACGAACTGCTGCCATGGGTGACGCTGGGATTCAAAAGCGCAAACAGCCCCTACGGACTCATAAATGATCAACGAACTGGGGTCGCGGGTGACGCAGGGATTCGACAGCCCAAACAGCCCCTACGGACTCATTAATCATCAACGAACTGCTGGCACGGGTGACGCACGGATTCGACAGCGCAAACAGCCCCTAGGGACACATAAATGATCAACGAGCTGGTGTCACGGGTGACGCAGGGATTCGACAGCCCAAACAGCCCCTACGCACTCATAAATCATCAACGAACTGCTGGCACGGGTGACGCAGGGATTAGACAGCGCAAACAGCCCCTAGGGACTCATAAATCATAAAGGAACGGCTGTCACGGATGACCTATGGATTCGACAGCACAAAAGCCCCTAGGGACTCAGAAATCATCAACGAACTGCTGTCACGGGAGACGCATGGATTCGACAACGCAAACAACCCCTAGGGACACATAAATGATCAACGAAGTGGTGTGACGGGTGACGCATGGCTTCGACAGCCCAAACAGCCCCTAGGGACTCATAAATCATCAACGAACTGCTGGCACGGGTGACGCAGGGATTAGACAGCGCAAAAAGCCCATAGGGACTCATAAATGATCAACAAACTGCTGGCACGGGTGACGCAGGTATTCGACAGCCCAAACAGCCCCTAGGGACTCATAAATCATCAACGAACTGCTGGCACGGGTGACCCAGGTATTCGACAGCACAAACAGTCCCTAGCGACTCATTAATCATCAACGAACTGCTGCCATGGGTGACGCTGGGATTCAAAAGCGCAAACAGCCCCTACGGACTCATAAATGATCAACGAACTGGGGTCGCGGGTGACGCAGGGATTCGACAGCCCAAACAGCCCCTACGGACTCATTAATCATCAACGAACTGCTGGCACGGGTGACGCACGGATTCGACAGCGCAAACAACCCCTAGGGACTCATAAATGATCAACGAGCTGGTGTCACGGGTGACGCAGGGATTCGACAGCCCAAACAGCCCCTAAGCACTCATAAATCATCAACGAACTGCTGGCACGGGTGACGCAGGGATTAGACAGCGCAAACAGCCCCTAGGGACTCATAAATCATAAAGGAACGGCTGTCACGGATGACCTATGGATTCGACAGCACAAAAGCCCCTAGGGACTCAGAAATCATCAACGAACTGCTGGCACGGGTGACGCACGGATTCGATAGCGCAAACAGCCCCTAGAGACTCATAAATGATCAACGAACTGCTGTCACGGATGACCTATGGATTCGAAAGCGCAAACCCCCTAAGGACTCATAAATGATCAACGAACTGCTGTCACGGGAGACGCATGGCTTCGACAGCCCAAACAGCCCCAAGGGACACATAAATGATCAACGAAGTGGTGTCACGGGTGACGCTGGGATTCGAAAGCACAAACAGCCCCTACGGACTCATAAATGATCAACGAACTGGTGTCACGGGTGTCGCAGGGATTCGACAGCCCAAACAGCCCCTAAGGACTCATCAATCATCAGCGAACTGCTGGCACAGGTGACGCACGGATTCGACACCGCAAACAGCCCCTAGGGACTCATAAATGATCAACGAACTACTGGCACGGGTGACGCAGGTATTCGACAGCGCAAACAGCCCCTAGGGACTCATAACTCATAAAGGAACGGCTGTCACGGATGACCTATGGATTCGACAGCGCAAAAAGCCCCTAGGGATTCAGAAATCATCAACGAACTCCTGTCACGGCAGACGCCTGGCTTCGACAGCCCACACATCCCCTAGGGACACATAAATGATCAACGAAGTGGTGTCACGGGTGACGCAGGGATTCGACACCCAAACAGCCCCTAGGGACTCATAAATGATCAACGAACTACTGGCACGTGTGACGCAGGTATTCGACAGGGCAAACAGCCCCTAGGGACTCATAAATCATAAATGAACGGCTGTCATGGATGACCTATGGATTCGACAGCGCAAAAGCCCCTTGGGACTCAGAAATCATCAACGAACTGCTGTCACGGGAGGCGCAGGGATTCGACAGCGCAAACGGCCCCTAGGGACACATAAGTGATCAACGAAGTCGTGTGTTGGGTGACGCATGGCTGCGACAGCCCAAACAGCCCTAGGGACTCATAAATCATCAACGAAGTGCTGGCACGGGTGACGCAGGGATTAAACAGCGCAAACAGCCCCTAGGGACTCATAAACGATGAACGAACTGCTGGCACGGGCGACGCAGGTATTCGACAGCGCAAACAGCCCCTATGTACTCATAAATCATAAATGAACGGCTGTCACGGATGACCTATGGATTCGACAGCGCAAAAAGCACCTAGGGACTCAGAAATCATCAACTAACTGCTGGCACGGGTGACGCAGGGATTAGACAGCGCAAACAGCCCCTAGGGACTCATAAAGCATCTACGAACTGCTGGCACGGGTGACACAGGTATTCGACACCGCAAACAACCCTAGGGACTCATAAATCATAAAGGAACGGCTGTCACGGATGACTTATGGATTCGACAGCGCAAAAAGGCCCTAGGGACTCATAAATCATCAACGACTGCTGTCACGGGAGACGCACGGATTCGACAGCGCAAACAGCCCCTAGGGACACATAATTGATCAACGAATTGGTGTGACGGGTGACGCACGGGTGACGTCGGCATGCGACAGCGCAAAAAGCCCTTAGGGACACCTAAATCATAAATGAACGGTTGTCACGGATGACCTATGGATTCGACAGCGCAAAAACCCCCTAGGGACTCAGAAATGATCAACGAACTGCTGTCACGGGAGACGCATGGCTTCGACAGCCCAAACAACCCCTAGGGACACATAAATGAGCAACGAAGTGGTGTCACGGGTGACGCTGGGATTCGAAAGCACAAACAACCCCTACGGAGTCATAAATGATCAACGAACTAGTGTCACGGGTGACGCAGGGATTCGACAGCCCAAACAGCCCCTAAGGACTCATCAATCATCAGCGAACTGCTGGCACGGGTGACGCACGGATTCGACACCGCAAACAGCCCCTAGGGACTCATAAATGATCAACGAACTACTGGCACGGGTGACGCAGGTATTCGACAGCGCAAACAGCCCCTAGGGACTCATAACTCATAAAGGAACGGCTGTCACGGATGACCTATGGATTCGACAGCGCAAAAAGCCCCTAGGGATTCAGAAATCATCAACGAACTCCTGTCACGGCAGACGCCTGGCTTCGACAGCCCACACATCCCCTAGGGACACATAAATGATCAACGAAGTGGTGTCACGGGTGACGCAGGGATTCGACACCCAAACAGCCCCTAAGGACACATAAATGATCAACGAACTGCTGGCACGGGTGACGCAGGGATCCGACAGTGCAAACAGCCCCTAGGGACTCCTAAATCATAAATGAATGGCTGTCACGGATGACCTATGGATTCGACAGCGCAACAAGCCCCTAGGGATTCAGAAATCATCAACGAACTGCTGTCACGGCAGACGCATGGCTTCGACAGCCCACAGAGCCCCTAGGGACACATAAAAGATCAACGAAGTGGTGTCACGAGTGACGCAGGGATTCGACAGCCCAAACAGCCCCTAAGGACTCATCAATCATCAGCGAACTGATGGCATGGGTGACGCACGGATTAGACAGCGCAAACAGCCCCCAGGGATTCAGAAATAATCAACGAACTGCTGTCACGGGAGACGCAGGGATTCGGGAGCGCAAACAGCCCCTAGAGACTCATAAATCATCAACGAACTGCTGGCAGGGGTGACGCTGGGATTCGAAAGCGCAAACAGCCCCTAAGGACTCATAAATGATCAACGAACTGCCGGCACGAGTGACGTAGGGATTCGACAGCGCAAACAGCCCCTAGGGATTCAGAAATCATCAACGAACTACTGGCACGGGTGACGCACGGATTCGAAAGCACAAACA
Source organism: Populus trichocarpa (assembly GCF_000002775.5). NCBI lineage: Eukaryota > Viridiplantae > Streptophyta > Magnoliopsida > Malpighiales > Salicaceae > Populus > Populus trichocarpa. The sequence goes on from NW_026291157.1 coordinate 28,782, forward strand.
GCCCCTACGGACTCATAAATGATCAACGAACTGCCGGCACGGGTGACGCAGGGATTCGACAGCGCAAACAGCCCCTAGGGACTCATAAATCATAAATGAACGGCTGTCACGGATGACCAATGGATCCGATAGCGCTAAAGCCCCTGGGGACTCAGAAATCACCAACGAACTGCTGTCACCGGTGACGCAGGGATTCGACAGCGCAAACAGCCCCCAGGGATTCAGAAATCATCAACGAACTGCTGTCACGGCAGACGCATGGCTTCGACAGCCCAAACAGCCCCTAGGGACACATAAATGATCAACGAACTGGTGTCACGGGTGACGCAGGGATTCGACAGCCCAAACAGCCCCTAAGGACTCATCAATCATCAGCGAACTGCTGGCACGGGTGACGCACGGATTCGACACCGCAAACAGCCCCTAGGGACTCATAAATGATCAACGAACTACTGGCACGGGTGACGCAGGTATTCGACAGCGCAAACAGCCCCTAGGGACTCATAAATCATAAAGGAACGGCTGTCACGGATGACCTATGGATTCGGCAGCGCAAAAAGCCCCTAGGGATTCAGAAATCATCAACGAACTGCTGTCACGGCAGACGCATGGCTTCGACAGCCCAAACAGCCCCTAGGGACACATAAATGATCAACGAAGTGGTGTCACGGGTGACGCAGGGATTCGACACCCAAACAGCCCCTAAGGACACATAAATGATCAACGAACTGCTGGCACGGGTGACGCAGGGATGCGACAGCGCAAACAGCCCCTAGGGACTCATAAATGATCAACGAACTTCTGGCACGGGTGACGCAGGTATTCGACAGCGCAAACAGCCCCTAGGGACTCATAAATCATAAATGAACGGCTGTCACGGATGAACAATGGATTTGACAGCGCAAAAAGCACCTAGGGACTCATAAATCATAAATGAACGGCTGTCACGGATGACCAATGGATTTGACAGCGCAAAAAGCACCTAGGGACTCATAAATCATAAATGAACGGCTGTCACGGATGACCAATGGATTTGACAGCGCAAAAAGCACCTAGGGACTCAGAAATCATCAACGAACTGCTGTCGCGGGAGACGCGTGGCTTCGACAGCCCAAACAGCCCCTAGGGACACATAAATGATCAACGAAGTGGTGTCACGGGTGACGCTGGGATTCGAAAGCACAAACAGCCCCTACGGACTCATAAATGATCAACGAACTGGTGTCACGGGTGTCGCAGGGATTCGACAGCCCAAACAGCCCCTAAGGACTCATAAATCATCAACGAGCTCCTAGCACGGGTGACGCAGGTATTCGACAGCGCAAACAGCCCCTAGGGACTCATAAATGATCAACGAACTCCTGGCACGGGTGACGCAGGGATTCGAGAGGGCAAACAGCCCCTACGGACTCATAAATGATCAACGAACGGCTGTCACGGGTGACCTATGGATTCGACAGCGCAAAAAGCCCCTAGGGACTCAGAAATCATCAACGAACTGCTGTCACGGGAGACGCATGGCTTCGACAGCCCAAACAGCCCCTAGGGACACATAATTGATCAACGAAGTGGTGTCACGGGTGACGCGGGGATTCGAAAGCACAAACAGCCCCTAAGGACTCATAAATGATCAACGAACTAGTGTCACGGGTGAAGCAGGGATTCGACAGCCCAAACAGCCCCTAAGGACTCATAAATCATCAAGGAACTGCTGGCAGGGGTGACGCACGGATTCGACAGCGCAAACAGCCCCTAGGGACTCATAAATGATCAACGAACTTCTGGCACGGGTGACGCAGGTATTGGACAGCGCAAACAGCCCCTAGGGACTCATAAATCATAAATGAACGGCTGTCACGGATGACCTATGGATTCGACAGCGCAAAAGCCCCTTGGGACTCAGAAATCATCAACGAACTGCTGGCACGGGTGACGCACGGATTCGATAGCGCAAACAGCCCCTAGAGACTCATAAATTTTCAACGAAATGCTGGCAGGGGTGACGCTAGGATTCGAAAGCGCAAACCCCCTAAGGACTCATAAATGATCAACGAACTGGTGTCACGGCTGACGCAGGGATTCGACAACCCAAACAGCCCCTAAGGATTCATAAATCATCAACGAACTGCTGGCACGGATGACCTATGGATTCGACAGCGCAAAAAGCCCCTAGGGACTCAGAAATCATCAACGAACTGCTGTCACGGGAGACGCATGGCTTCGACAGCCCAAACAGCCCCAAGGGACACATAAATGAACAACGAAGTGGTGTCACGGGTGACGCTGGGATTCGAAAGCACAAACAGCCCCTACGGACTCATAAATGATCAACGAACTGGTGACACGGGTGTCGCAGGGATTCGACAGCCCAAAAAGCCCCTAAGGACTCATAAATCATCAACGAACTGCTGGCAGGGGTAACACACGGATTCGACAGCGCAAACAGCCCCTAGGGACTCATAAATGATCAACGAACTACTGGCACGGGTGACGCAGGTATTTGACAGGGCAAACAGCCCCTAGGGACTCATAAATCTTAAATGAACGGCTATCATGGATGACCTATGGATTCGACAGCGCAAAAGCCCCTTGGGACTCAGAAATCATCAACGAACTGCTGGCACGGGTGACGCACGGATTCGATAGCGCAAACAGCCCCTAGAGACTCATAAATGTTCAACGAAATGCAGGCAGGGGTGACGCTGGGATTCGAAAGCGCGCATCAACGAACTGCTGGCAGGGATGACGCACGGATTCGACAGCGCAAACAGCCCCTAGGGACTCATAAATGATCAACGAACTACTGGCACGGGTGACGCAAGTATTCGACAGCGCAAACAGCCCCTAGGGACTCATAAATCATAAATGAACGGCTGTCATGGATGACCTATGGATTCGACAGCGCAAAAGCCCCTTGGGACTCAGAAATCATCAACGAACTGCTGTCACGGGAGGCGCACGGATTCGACAGCGTAAACGGCCCCTAGGGACACATAAGTGATCAACGAACTCGTGTGTTGGGTGACGCATGGCTGCGACAGCCCAAACAGCCCTAGGGACTCATAAATCATCAACGAACTGCTGGCACGGGTGACGCAGGGATTAAACAGCGCAAACAGCCCCTAGGGACTCATAAACGATCAACGAACTGCTGGCACGGGCGACGCAGGTATTCGACAGCGCAAACAGCCCCTATGTACTCATAAATCATAAATGAACGGCTGTCAAGGATGACCTATGGATTCGACAGCGCAAAAAGCCCCTAGGGACTCAGAAATCATCAACTAACTGCTGGCACGGGTGACGCAGGGATTAGACAGCGCAAACAGCCCCTAGGGACTCATAAAGCATCTACGAACTGCTGGCACGGGTGACACAGGTATTCGACACCGCAAACACCCTAGGGACTCATAAATCATAAAGGAACGGCTGTCACGGATGACTTATGGATTCGATAGCGCAAAAAGGCCCTAGGGACTCATAAATCATCAACGAACTGCTGTCACGGGAGACGCACGGATTCGACAGCGCAAACAGCCCCTAGGGACACATAATTGATCAACGAATTGGTGTGACGGGTGACGCATGGCTTCGACAGCCAAAACAGCCCCTACGCACTCATAAATCATCAACGAACTGCTGGCACGGGTGATGCACGGATTCGACAGCACAAACAGCCCCTAGGGACTCATAAATGATCAACGAACTGCTGGCACGGGTGACGCAGGTATTCGACAGCTCAAACAGCCCCTAGGGACTCATAAATCATAAATGAACGGCTGTCACGGATGACCTATGGATTCGACAGCGCAAAAAGCCCCTAGGGATTCAGAAATCATCAACGAACTGCTGTCACGGGAGACGCAAGGATTCGACAGCGCAAACAGCCCCTAGGGACACATAAATGATCAATGAATTGGTGTGACGGGTGACGCATGGCTTCGACAGCCCAAACAGCCCCTAGGGACTCATAAATCATCAACGAACTGCTGGCACGGGTGACGCAGGGATTCGAGTGCGCAAACAGCCCCTAGAGACTCATAAATGTTCAACGAACTGCTGGTACGGGTGACGCTGGGATTCTAAAGCGCAAACAGCCCCTACGGACTCATAAATGATCAACGAACTGGTGTCACGGGTGACGCAGGGATTCGACAGCCCAAACAGCCCCTACGCACTCATAAATCATCAACGAACTGCTGGCACGGGTGACGCAGGTATTCGACAGCGCAAACAGCTCCTAGGGACACATAAATCATAAATGAACGGCTGTCACGGATGACCTATGGATTCGACAGCGCAAAAAGCCCCTAGGGATTCAGAAATTATCAACTAACTGCTATCACGGGAGACGCACGGATTCTACAGCGCAAACAGCCCCTAGGGACACATGAATGATCAACGAATTGGTGTGACGGGTGACGCATGGCTTCTACAGCCCAAACAGCCCCTAGGGACTCATAAATCATCAACGAACTGCTGGCACGGGTGACGCACGGATTCGACAGCACAAACAGCTCCTAGGGACTCATAAATCATCAACGAACTGCTGGCACGTGTGACGCACGGATTCGACAGCACAAACAGCCCCTAGAGACTCATAAATCATCAACGAACTGCTGCCATGGGTGACGCTGGGATTCAAAAGCGCAAACAGCCCATACGGACTCATAAATGATCAACGAACTGGTGTCGCGGGTGACGCAGAGATTCGACAGCCCAAAGAGCCCCTACAGACTCATTAATCATCAACGAACTGCTGGCACGGGTGACGCAGGTATTCGACAGCGCAAAAAGCCCCTAGGGACTCAGAAATCATCAACTAACTGCTGGCACGGGTGACGCAGGGATTAGACAGCGCAAACAGCCCCTAGGGACTCATAAAGCATCTACGAACTGCTGGCACGGGTGACACAGGTATTCGACACCGCAAACACCCTAGGGACTCATAAATCATAAAGGAACGGCTGTCACGGATGACTTATGGATTCGACACCGCAAAAAGGCCCTAGGGACTCATAAATCATCAACGAACTGCTGTCACGGGAGACGCACGGATTCGACAGCGCAAACAGCCCCTAGGGACACATAATTGATCAACGAATTGGTGTGACGGGTGACGCATGGCTTCGACAGCCAAAACAGCCCCTACGCACTCATAAATCATCAACGAACTGCTGGCACGGGTGATGCACGGATTCGACAGCACAAACAGCCCCTAGGGACTCATAAATGATCAACGAACTGCTGGCACGGGTGACGCAGGTATTCGACAGCTCAAACAGCCCCTAGGGACTCATAAATCATAAATGAACGGCTGTCACGGATGACCTATGGATTCGACAGCGCAAAAAGCACCTAGGGATTCAGAAATCATCAACGAACTGCTGTCACGGGAGACGCAAGGATTCGACAGCGCAAACAGCCCCTAGGGACACATAAATGATCAATGAATTGGTGTGACGGGTGACGCATGGCTTCGACAGCCCAAACAGCCCCTAGGGACTCATAAATCATCAACGAACTGCTGGCACGGGTGACGCAGGGATTCGAGTGCGCAAACAGCCCCTAGAGACTCATAAATGTTCAACGAACTGCTGGTACGGGTGACGCTGGGATTCTAAAGCGCAAACAGCCCCTACGGACTCATAAATGATCAACGAACTGGTGTCACGGGTGACGCAGGGATTCGAGAGCCCAAACAGCCCCTACGCCCTCATAAATCATCAACGAACTGCTGGCACGGGTGACGCAGGTATTCGACAGCGCAAACAGCTCCTAGGGACACATAAATCATAAATGAACGGCTGTCACGGATGACCTATGGATTCGACAGCGCAAAAAGCCCCTAGGGATTCAGAAATTATCAACTAACTGCTATCACGGGAGACGCACGGATTCTACAGCGCAAACAGCCCCTAGGGACACATGAATGATCAACGAATTGGTGTGACGGGTGACGCATGGCTTCTACAGCCCAAACAGCCCCTACGGACTCATAAATCATCAACGAACTGCTGGCACGGGTGACGCACGGATTCGACAGCACAAACAGCTCCTAGGGACTCATAAATCATCAACGAACTGCTGGCACGTGTGACGCACGGATTCGACAGCACAAACAGCCCCTAGGGACTCATAAATCATCAACGAACTGCTGCCATGGGTGACGCTGGGATTCAAAAGCGCAAACAGCCCATACGGACTCATAAATGATCAACGAACTGGTGTCGCGGGTGACGCAGAGATTCGACAGCCCAAAGAGCCCCTACAGACTCATTAATCATCAACGAACTGCTGGCACGGGTGACGCAGGTATTCGACATCGCAAACAGCCCCTATGTACTCATAAATCATAAATGAACGGCTGTCACGGATGACCTATGGATTCGACAGCGCAAAAAGCCCCTAGGGACTCAGAAATCATCAACTAACTGCTGGCACGGGTGACGCAGGGATTAGACAGCGCAAACAGCCCCTAGGGACTCATAAAGCATCTACGAACTGCTGGCACGGGTGACACAGGTATTCGACACCGCAAACAACCCTAGGGACTCATAAATCATAAAGGAACGGCTGTCACGGATGACTTATGGATTCGACACCGCAAAAAGGCCCTAGGGACTCATAAATCATCAACGAACTGCTGTCACGGGAGACGCACGGATTCGACAGCGCAAACAGCCCCTAGGGACACATAATTGATCAACGAATTGGTGTGACGGGTGACGCATGCCTTCGACAGCCAAAACAGCCCCTACGCACTCATAAATCATCAACGAACTGCTGGCACGGGTGATGCACGGATTCGACAGCACAAACAGCCCCTATGGACTCATAAATGATCAACGAACTGCTGGCACGGGTGACGCAGGTATTCGACAGCTCAAACAGCCCCTAGGGACTCATAAATCATAAATGAACGGCTGTCACGGATGACCTATGGATTCGACAGCGCAAAAAGCCCCTACGGACTCAGAAATAATCAACGAGCTGCTGTCACGGGAGACGCACGGATTCGACAGCGCAAACAGCCCCTTGGGACTCATAAATGATCAACGAACTACTGGCACGGGTGACGCAGGTATTCGACAGGGCAAACAGCCCCTAGGGACTCATAAATCATAAATGAACGGCTGTCACGGATGACCTATGGATTCGACAGCGCAAAAAGCCCCTAGGGATTCAGAAATCATCAACGAACTGCTGTCACGGGAGACGCACGGATTCGACAGCGCAAACAGCTCCTAGGGACACATAAATGATCAATGAATTGGTGTGACGGGTGACGCATGGCTTCGACAGCCCAAACAGCCCCTAGGGACTCATAAATCATCAACGAACTGCTGGCACGGGTGACGCAGGGATTCGATTGCGCAAACAGCCCCTAGAGACTCATAAATGTTCAACGAACTGCTGGTACGGGTGACGCTGAGATTCTAAAGCGCAAACAGCCCCTACGGACTCATAAATGATCAACGAACTGGTGTCACGGGTGACGCAGGGATTCGACAGCCCAAACAGCCCCTACGCGCTCATAAATCATCAACGAACTGCTGGCACGGGTGACGCAGGTATTCGACAGCGCAAACAGCTCCTAGGGACACATAAATCATAAATGAACGGCTGTCACGGATGACCTATGGATTCGACAGCGCAAAAAGCCCTTAGGGATTCAGAAATTATCAACTAACTGCTATCACGGGAGACGCACGGATTCTACAGCGCAAACAGCCCCTAGGGACACATGAATGATCAACGAATTGGTGTGACGGGTGACGCATGGCTTCTACAGCCCAAACAGCCCCTAGGGACTCATAAATCATCAACGAACTGCTGGCACGGGTGACGCACGGATTCGACAGCACAAACAGCCCCTAGGGACTCATAAATCATCAACGAACTGCTGGCACGGGTGACCCAGGTATTTGACAGCGCAAACAGCCCCTAGAGACTCATAAATCATCAACGAACTGCTGCCATGGGTGACGCTGGGATTCAAAAGCGCAAACAGCCCCTACGGACTCATAAATGATCAACGAACTGGTGTCGCGGGTGACGCAGGGATTCGACAGCCCAAAGAGCCCCTACAGACTCATTAATCATCAACGAACTGCTGGCACGGGTGACGCACGGATTCGACAGCGCAAACAACCCCTAGGGACTCATAAATGATCAACGAACTGGTGTCACGGGTGACGCAGGGATTCGACAGCCCAAACAGCCCCTATGCACTCATAAATCATCAACGAACTGCTGGCACGGGTGAAGCACGGATTCGACAGCGCAAACAGCCCCTAGGGACTCATAAATCATCTACGAACTGCTGGCACGGGTGACACAGGTATTCGACACCGCAAACAGCCCCTACGGACTCATAAATCATAAAGGAACGGCTGTCACGGATGACCTATGGATTCGACAGCGCAAAAAGGCCCTGGGACTCAGAAATCATCAACGAACTGCTGTCACGGGAGACGCACGGATTCGACAGCGCAAACAGCCCCTAGGGACACATAAATGATCAACGAAGTGGTGTGACGGGTGACGCATGGCTTCGACAGCCCAAACAGCCCCTAGGGACTCATAAATCAACAACGAACTGCTGGCACGGGTGACGCAGGGATTAGACAGCGCAAACAGCCCCTAGGGACTCATAAATCATAAAGGAACGGCTGTCACGGATGACCTATGGATTCGACAGCACAAAAGCCCCTAGGGACTCAGAAATCATCAACGAACTGCTGTCACGGGAGACGCACGGATTCGACAACGCAAAAAGCCCCTAGGGACACATAAATGATCAACGAAGTGGTGTGACGGGTGACGCATGGCTTCGACAGCCCAAACAGCCCCTAGGGACTCATAAATCATCAACGAACTGCTGGCACGGGTGACGCAAGGATTAGACAGCGCAAAAAGCCCCTAGGGACTCATAAATGATCAACAAACTGCTGGCACGGGTGACGCAGGTATTCGACAGCCCAAACAGCACCTAGGGACTCATAAATCATAAATGAACGGCTGTCACGGATGACCTATGGATTGGACAGCGCAAAAAGCCCCTAGGGACTCAGAAATCATCAACGAACTGCGGTCACGGGAGACGCACGCATTCGACAACGCAAACAGCCCCTAGGGACTCATAAATGATCAACGAACCGCTGCCATGGGTGACGCTGGGATTTGACACCGGAAACAGCCCCTAGGGACTCATAAATGATCAACGAACTGCTGCCAGGGGTGACGCTGGGATTCGAAAGCGCAAACAGTCCCTAGGGACTCATAAATGATCAGCGAAATGCCGACACTGGTGACGCAGGGATTCGACAGCGCAAACAGCCCCTAGGGCCTCATAAATGATCACCGAACTGCCGGCACGGGTGACGCAAGGATTCGACAGCGCAAACAGCCCCTAGGGACACATAAATGATCAACGAATTGGTGTCACGGGTGACGCATGGCTTCGACAGCCCAAACACCCCCTAGGGACTCATAAATCATCAACGAACTGCTGGCACGGGTGACGCACGGATTCGAGAGCGCAAACAGCCCCTAGAGACTCATAAATGATCAACGAACTGCTGGCAGGGGTGACGCTGGGATTCGAAAGCGCAAACAGCCCCTAAGGACTCATAAATGATCAACGAACTGCCGGCACGAGTGACGTAGGGATTCGACAGCGCAAACAGCCCCTAGGGATTCAGAAATCATCAACGAACTACTGGCACGGGTGACGCACGGATTCGACACCGCAAACAGCCCCTACGGACTCATAAATCATAAAGGAACGGCTGTCACGGATGACCTATGGATTCGACAGCGCAAAAAGGCCCTGGGACTCAGAAATCATCAACGAACTGCTGTCACGGGAGACGCACGGATTCGACAGCGCAAACAGCCCCTAGGGACACATAAATGATCAACGAAGTGGTGTGACGGGTGACGCATGGCTTCGACAGCCCAAACAGCCCCTAGGGACTCATAAATCATCAACGAACTGCTGGCACGGGTGACGCAGGGATTAGACAGCGCAAACAGCCCCTAGGGACTCATAAATCATAAAGGAACGGCTGTCACGGATGACCTATGGATTCGACAGCACAAAAGCCCCTAGGGACTCAGAAATCATCAACGAACTGCTGTCACGGGAGACGCACGGATTCGACAACGCAAACAGCCCCTAGGGACACATAAATGATCAACGAAGTGGTGTGACGGGTGACTCATGGCTTCGACAGCCCAAACAGCCCCTAGGGACTCATAAATCATCAACGAACTGCTGGCACGGGTGACGCAAGGATTAGACAGCGCAAAAAGCCCCTAGGGACTCATAAATGATCAACAAACTGCTGGCACGGGTGACGCAGGTATTCGACAGCCCAAACAGCCCCTAGGGACTCATAAATCATAAATGAACGGCTGTCACGGATGACCTATGGATTGGACAGCGCAAAAAGCCCCTAGGGACTCAGAAATCATCAACGAACTGCGGTCACGGGAGACGCACGCATTCGACAACGCAAACAGCCCCTAGGGACTCATAAATGATCAACGAACCGCTGCCACGGGTGACGCTGGGATTTGACACCGGAAACAGCCCCTAGGGACTCATAAATGATCAACGAACTGCTGCCAGGGGTGACGCTGGGATTCGAAAGCGCAAACAGCCCCTAGGGACTCATAAATGATCAGCGAAATGCCGACACTGGTGACGCAGGGATTCGACAGCGCAAACAGCCCCTAGGGACTCATAAATGATCACCGAACTGCCGGCACGGGTGACGCAAGGATTCGACAGCGCAAACAGCCCCTAGGGACACATAAATGATCAACGAATTGGTGTCACGGGTGACGCATGGCTTCGACAGCCTAAACACCCCCTAGGGACTCATAAATCATCAACGAACTGCTGGCACGGGTGACGCAGGGATTCGATAGCGCAAACAGCCCCTAGAGACTCATAAATGATCAACGAACTGCTGGCAGGGGTGACGCTGGGATTCGAAAGCGCAAACAGCCCCTAAGGACTCATAAATGATCAACGAACTGCCGGCACGAGTGACGTAGGGATTCGACAGCGCAAACAGCCCCTAGGGATTCAGAAATCATCAATGAACTACTGGCACGGGTGACGCACGGATTCGACAGAGCAAACAACCCCTAGGGACTCATAAATGATCAACGAACTGCTGCCAGGGGTGACGCTGGGATTCGAAAGCGCAAACAGCCCCTAGGGACTCATAAATGATCACCGAATTGCCGGCACTGGTGACGCAGGGATTCGACAGCGCAAACAGCCCTTAGGGACTCATAAATGATCAACGAACTGCCGGCACGGGTGACGCAAGGATTCGACAGCGCAAACAGCCCCTAGGGACACATAAATGATAAACAAATTGGTGTCACGGGTGACGCATGGCTTCGACAGCCCAAACACCCCTAGGGACTCATAAATCATCAACGAACTGCTGGCACGGGTGACGCACGGATTCGAGAGCACAAACAGCCCCTAGAGACTCATAAATGATCAACGAACTGCTGGCAGGGGTGACGCTGGGATTCGAAAGCGCAAACAGCCCCTAAGGACTCATAAATGATCAACGAACTGCCGGCACGAGTGACGTAGGGATTCGACAGCGCAAACAGCCCCTAGGGATTCAGAAATCATCAACGAACTACTGGCACGGGTGAC